>NW_020450986.1:219947-260075 GCF_003343035.1 Apteryx rowi
CCCCTAGGTACAGCTCAATACATTCCAGTTGCTCTCTCACATAAAGAGCAACTCCACCACCTCGATTACCTGGCCTGTCTTTCCTAAAAAGCACGTAGCCATCCATGACATCACTCCAGTCATGCGAGCTATCCCACCATGTCTCTGTAATGGCAATGAGATCCTGCTCCTGCGACCGCACACACATCTCTAGTTCTTCCTGTTTATTCACCATGCTGCATGCATTGGTGTACAGGCATTTCAGAGAGGTGATCGAGCATGCAGGTTTCCCAGGAGGGGTGCAAGAGGATCCTCCATAGTTATGTCCTGTATGCACTTCCCCAGCTGCCTGCACCTGCTGGAGGTATCCCAACTTGAGCCGTGTTTTGCCGACTACCCTGTCTCTGTAACTCTCTCTTTTCCCCATCTTTCCTAGTTTCCTCCTTACCAGGCTGGCCAACCTGTTGGCAAAGACACATGTGCCCCGCTTAGTGAGGCAGATCCCATCTCTCCCCAGCAGTTGTCAGTCTTCAAACAGGGTCCCATGGTCATAGACACCAAAACCCTGTTGCCAACACCAGCAGCAAAGCCAGTTGTTAACTTGGAAAGTCCGTCTCCTCCTCCTCTCATCCATCCCCCTCACTGGCAGGATTGAGGAGAAGATGACCTGGGCTCCCAGACCTTTGACCACCATCCCCAGAGCTCTGAAATCCTGTTTCATGGTTTCCAATTTGCCCTTGGTATTATTAGTGCTGAACTGAGGTGTCCATCCAGTATCGTCAGAGTAAAGATTTTGACTCTTTTTCTTTCATCCCAGAAAAACACTTTTACTCTCTCTCCCTTTTTTTTTTTCTATTTTCTCTCTCTGGCTTAGCATTTAGAATAAGACATCGAGAAAGTGATTGTTTCACCAGCTTTTGGATATATACTGTGCCTAATTCTCTAGAGATGGAGGAATGTTCAAAAAATAGCTTTAAACATTTTAGAACAGGTGTTCCTAATAAGTTAAAGAATAATGAAATAAAGCTTCAAATATGTTTTCTGGAAGACAAACAGTCTAGTGTTGGTCCAGCAGGGGGAATTTCTGGTAATCATAATTAGAAGGAAGACATTCAGATGATGAGAAGATAATAAGGTTACTTTGATCACATTCAGAAATGAGGTGGTGAAGTGAAGCCTAGCCAAAGGCATGCCAGTGCGTTACAGAAGAGAATGAAGAAGGGAGAAAAGTACATTGACCATACATATTAAATAATTCAGATGCAACAAAGAACTGGAGCATAAACTGGAAGTCAGGTTTAGTTACATGGAAAGTACTCAGCTTTGATCCTATAAAGTCACACGTCTGTTGCTTTTAGCTGAGTTATTGTCACTTATACCATGGTTATACTGGTTCATAGCTTTATCTCATGAGAGAATCTACCTATCAGGCTCCCATTAACTTCCAGCTCATTAAGGATGAGTATACACTGTTACACTTAACTGGAGGGAACTAAAAAGAAGATCCATTTTTTTTCCTCAGTTTCTCCTCATTTTCTGAATAACATCAGATGTATGGCAAAAGCATTTCAGAAAGCTTCCTGTTCTCAGAAAGCACTTTTACAGTCAAGTAAACCAAAATAATTTGGCCTTAGAGAAAACTGTGTGTCCCCTTTTCACCCCAGCTCCATAGCTCTGCAACTTTCCTGTACAATGTTTCTCCAGCTGTAGCAGGCACAAGGTTACAGATCAGGTTATTATTACTTTCGGGATCTAGTTAACAAGGTCTGATGAAAGCCACTTGATAATATTTGCTTAATAATGTTATCAGGATGAAGTTTATTATGAAGAGGAGAGTGAGCAGCCCGATAAAGCAGCTTTTAAATTAAATCTTATAGGTAGCTTGGCAGAACAGACATGGTAATGCCACCTAGCTCTTGCACTGAAGTTTTCATCCAGAGATCTTAAAGCACTTGGAAAAGACACATCAAGGTCACATGTGGAAATTCTGGAATTGGCAAAGAGAAAAAAGCAACTGAACTGTATCAGTGATGTGATGAGACTGCAGTGTTGAGACCACAGATCAGCCTTGCTACACTGATATAACTAATAGAATGGGAGTTACTAGCAATGAACACTGCCCTGTACTATACCCTAAATATATGTTTAGTGTGTATTTAGGGAAACTGAAGCCCAGTCAGATGCTTTTCCTTTGGCAAGAATAAACCTGCTTCTCAACTCTTGGTTCTCTGACCTAGTAGTAGGACTAAAAGGACTCTCCTTTTCAGATATATTCAAAGCAATCATGTGTTGGTTACAGAGACTTTCTAACAAAACATAACCAATGTTCAGTCACCTTAGATACTAAGAGTAATTTTCAGCTGGCATAAGTGGGTGTAGTTCAGTTTGAATCTTCAGTTCTAACAAAGTGGGTCCAATATGGAATTGCTGAAGAACCAGTCTAATAATTTATGAACTCCACATGATCGATGCTCTATGATAAAGTAATCCAAAGGAGAAAATGTTATTGCAACACAATAAATTGCACTCAATATTATTTGATTAGGAAGGATCGTCTCTTATAGGATATTGATTGAATACAGCATAGAAATATTTGTAAAACAGCTATGTGCACACTGGACTAGATATTTGTATGCCCAGTTTCCTTGCAATGTGGAAATGATGGCTTTGCAACATGCTCCATTACTGTTGCATGCTAATTTTGCCATTTGAATTTTAAGCATTTAGCCCTGTGAGATGCAATTTCATTTTAACAGTACCAATACAGCTTGCAGGGTGTGCAAAACAAATTCTGTCCTGCCAAAGAATCCAAGAAGGTTGTCTTATTTTATGGGAATTATGTTAAAAGTTTTGTTACATTTTTTTTTCTTTTTAATTAACACCTAATATTTTGCCATCTCAGTAGTGTTCTGTTGCCCTCTGATTGATTGTTTTTAGATATCGGTCAATCCTGTCCTCACAGAAATCAGTTTAAATCACTGTAATGGGAACATGATTGACTCTGAGATTCATTGCAAGTTATAAAATGGCTGCCATGGTATGGTTTTCTCCATGATACTAAAGAAACCAGTCCTGCAACCCTTTACATAGATGGAAAGTTTACTAGCAGAGTAATCTAGTTGAATAAGGGCTGTCTGAGAAGAACCTGGTTGTTGTTGAATGTTCACACCACGACTTTACTATCATGCTTGAAGAAGAGAGAGGCAGGTTAGGAAAGACAACTAGTCTATTGGCCTTTGTGCTGAAACTTCTAAAAGGGTAAATATTGATGATTTGTTTTCCTGTTTTAAAGAATAGAAGCACTTGAGGATTATTGCACTGCCATTGAAGTCAATGGTGAAATCTGGACAGAGACTGCCTGCTTGTTTCACATCAACTATCAAACAACTGTCGGATGATAATAGCTGTCAGATATCAACAACCTGAGCTGAATTTGAACCAGCAAAATTTTACAGTTTGTTTCTAATGCCACAAGCTGTCTTCCACTGTATCATATTGTGAGTCCTAATGCATAACTTCGCAAAACTGTCTATTCTGCCTGCAGTTTCCCAGGTGAAATAGTTACACATATATTGCACCACCCTAAGAATAGCAAGGTGACTAATGACTAATAAATGAGTACCTGCAGTTGAGAATAGATATATCTGTTGGCTGAACGTACAGTATTTTATAGCAAAATGTCAGAGAGGAAAGCAAACCTTTAAATGAACAATTACAGGACAAGCAATTTGTCACCTAAAATGGCATGTTTGGTTTTGGTTGTTCTCTCTGTTTCTTCTACCAATATGTTAGTAAGAGTAAATTGTATGAAGGCTGTGATAAGACCATTGTCTCTTCTTGGGGATGTATATAAAATAGTGAAATAACCTTCTGCCATATTGAATGCCATGAAAAACAGCAAATAAGCAAACAGGCAAGAGATTCAGACAGGATGGCTCTGAGTTTGTTTGTAGAAACTGAATAYTGGGAGCAATTCTGCTAAGGTCAGTGGAGCTACACTGTGGTGAAACAGACATTAGGGCAGAATCCAGCCCTTGTGTAGGCAGAACAACACATAATGATTTATTAGGAATGGGAAGACAACTGGAGCAGCTGGATTCTTTTGAAAGTGAGTTGCTCAACGAGGCATTATTTACCTGTAACTGAATCCCATATTTTCTTTATAATGAAGAGCAAGAGAAATTAATACCACTTAACAAATTGTTTATATGAATAAATAACTAGTGACTTTAGGAGTCTAAAGTATGCTTCTGAATATTGAACAGATTAGTGGCCTCATCCAGCTGAAGTTATTGAAATCACCTGAAAGAAAGTAGGAGCTGGAGCAGGTCTTGTACCATCTATATAAAACATTTAGCACCTGACTTTTAGTAATGTTTTCCATAGTGACTGTCCCCCTTAACACACAAATGGCTTTAGAGAAAACATCAATGGCTGGTATTTATTGCTCTGATCATAGTAAACTGGCCATACTGAATTCAGAGGCATCAAGAATTTATGACTCAAATACTTCATATTGTACATTTTCAGAGCAATTTAGCCATCAGATATGAAAACATCTAAAACAAAATGGAGACTTGCAGTAACAAGCTGAATGGCAATATAATCACAGTCAAGCTGTCTTCACAGCAAGGCTCTCAATAGGGAAAGCATTTGTGAAGGGGGTGCCATAGGCACATTTCTCATTAATGAGGTTAATTCAGTTCATGTGCTGAAATTTAAATTATATGGAATTTGCAGATTAACTCAAACAAACTTATTAATACAGAAAGAAAAATGCAATAGAAATACGAGTGAGTAAATATTAGATTCATTTTGGTGGAATAAATATTATATGTACTGGAGAATCAAACTGTTAATCCCTGACTTCTAGGTTTTTTTCATATGTCAAAGGATTGCATTTTATCCTTAAAAGTCTGCTGCTTTTTTAAAGTAAAAGAGACAATTTGCCACCTCATTTATGTTGTCTTTTTTTAATCTGCATATATTCATTATTTTCAACAATCTTCTGACAAGTCTCAGCTAAAATTTTAGCCATATTGTTGTCTAATTGAAAGAAATTAGACAAGTTAGAAATTAGAAATGTTGTCTGCCTCAGTTCACTTTTCTTCCTAATGGGGTTCTTCTAAAGTGTTCAGTGTAAATGAAAGTGCTGTGTGAGAGAGGCAGTAGATATGACCGAGTAGAACTTATTCTGATTATACTTTCTGCAAGAGAACAATGTGCTTGATTTTAGTCTGAAAATGTGGTGAAGGCCCTGCCATTTGGCATTTTGCAGTTTGTCCTGTGGGGCACTGGGGAATTAAATATACCTCCCCTCTAGGCTAGATGGATTTTAGAGGATGACTGACATCTGGTGTTGAGGGAATGGGCACTTGGTTTTCCATGGTGATAGTGAGCTGTTCCAGCTGGAAAGGGTGTTGGGTCAGATGGCAAGGAGCAGCAGAGATGAATTCCAAGGCAAGCTGATCATTTTACAGCTGAATGAGCAATGCGTACTGTGCTGGACCATTTGGGGTCTTTTCTAAGAACACTAGAAAGAACTTAAATGCTGTGAATAATGAATGCCTTAAATATCTACAGGGGATGGACTTGACAGACTACTAAGTGATTAATAATTATTGATCCCGTATATTATAGCTTGAGGCTATAGAGTGTGCACCTTCTAGAGGATGACATTTTGAGGTATGTCTGCTAATTAGCTGTCCTTGCCATTAATTTGTCTTAAGGAAAAGAATTCAACAACTATTTTCTTCCTTAATCATCAGGCATATGCACCAGAGCATCAGTGTGTGATGTCAGATGTCAGTCATCAGTTGTCTGTTACAGGTGATAATCATATTGAATTTAGTGTGGAGCAGCAGGGTTTTTTTGGAGGGGTATAGCCATAGGATAGCGGATGATGTAGACATAACTATGTCCTAACTGTCCTTGTAGCACCTGATATGTACTAAACTTTCCTGTTAACAACACAGGCTCTAAGCTGAATATTCCTCTTCTGTTTCATTACTTATGTGCATTTGTTGAAGCCAGCCTTTGTCTTGATGTATATATCACTGCCATCTTACAATCGTTCACTGTTTCCTCTGGAAGATGAATAAGCACACCAGCTCTGGAAAATTTTCAAGTCTGAAACATCACTGTAGCAATGCGTTCCTTTAACACCGCTGTACAGGTAAGACTCGCCTAAGAAAAAATGATCAGCTCAAGCTTTATGAACCATTTGAAACTTCAGAATGGTGGTTTCATTATCATACTCATAATACTCAGTTACAAAAAGTAAGTAATACCACAGAAATCAAATAGTTCATTATATACAGACATTGAAAATGTGTACAGAATTGTATACAGACCTTTGAAAATGTACCGCATAATAAGGAAAGAATTCTTTAAATACCAGATAAGCAGAAACATAGTAGTGATTTAAAAACAATGACCAAAACTAATTGTTACAAGCAAGACCAATGAATTGCAGACTAGGAAAGAATCTATCTGGTGGTATACTTTTTTAAAATGAAGATTAAAGTGTAATTTAACTGTAACTATGACACCAAAATTGGAAGGGGAGCAATACAAGAAAAAAGACTGAAAAGCTTTAAGTGTCCAAGAAATATTTGAAAAGTAGATTACTTTCAACACATTGTAGAATAGATATTTGGAAGTCAGTAAGAGCAGAATTCATCTAAGAGTTGAGCATCTGGTCTAAGACAGGCTCCTGGACTTTCTTCTGAAGACAGTGGAGACAGGGATAGGAGGCTTCAGAAGATGACTCAGACCATCCTAATATAGGCATATATATAGACAGGTGAAATAAATCTTCTTCTGTGAGTGCCCATACCTTTCCATTGATGTTAGAAAGAGTTTAGATTTGTAGTCAGACTAAGCACTATCCTTTTATGGAATTCAGCTCAAGTCTGAGAATGTAGACAGTTAATAATGAAATATAAACTTCTAAGGGAAAATCCATATTTTGGACATGCTGGATCTTCCAGCTCCAACTTTTGATTGAGTATTTTAATGATATATTGACACGCGAACTTTCATCCACTCTTTGAGTCTTCTTCCTCTAATTCCTATTTTCTAATTCTTGTAATTATAGTTAACATACACACTAAATGCAACTCCAAAAGGGGCTTTTGATGTGTATTTATTTCATAACATTTCTCAGAGTTTATATTTTTCTGAGGCACATGGTCGTGGAATGAGCATTTATTTACATCATTGTGAACAATCGAATTAGAACCGACTCAATGTCAAATTCTTTTGCTTGTGTCTGAGAAATGACTACTGTTCTTCATGTATCTAACACCTGTTACTTCTAGCTTAAGGGTAAGAGGGATAAGTGAATGGACTTGATTCCATTTCTTAGGCTACAGAATATCAGAGAGAAAATTAATGCAGAAGTTGAGGAGGATATCTGCTGTATGTTTGATTTTCAAATTTAAGCTCAGTGAACCAGCATTTCAGTAGTGAGTGATTTAGTACAGCAAACAGAAAGGATAACAGGAATAACATGCTGAACCATAGTTATACATTGTCCATCTGAGGAGTAAGATCACTGACATAAATTCAGTCCTGAAAACACAGAATACTGGATGTCTGGAAATGTCTCCATTGTCCGTTAAAGATTTTAGCCCGTTACCAGGGGTAGCTCGGTCTGAATTGGTTCTAGAGACCTGAAGAGCTCTTGAAAGAATGACCTAGTCATTGCCTGTATAATCACTACCTATTGTTTTTTATTTTTGTAGGATCATAGAATAATTCAGTTTGGAAGGGATCTCAAAGCAGGGTTAGCTATGAGATCAGAACAGGTGGTGCAGGGCTTTATCCAGATGCATCTTGAAAACCTCCAGAGATGGAGACTGCACAACCTTTCCGGGCAACCTGTTCTGCTGCTTGGCTGTCCTCATGGTGAAAAAGGTTTACTTTTACTCAGTCTGAACTTCTTTTGTTCCAGCTTCTGCCAGTTTTTCCCACCATGCACTGCTATCAACATCCTGGCTCTTTCTCTATAACCTCCTTGTAGGCACTGGGGGGCTCCTGGTAGTTCCTTCTGAAACCACCTATTTTCCAGGCTGAACAAGCCCAGTTCCTTCAGCCTCTCCTCACAGTGCAAGTGCTCCAGCCCTGGCCATCTTGGTGGTCTCTACTGAACCAGCTCCAGTTTATATATATATATATATATATATATATATAAATATATAAATATATATAAATATAAAAGATACTGATCTTCTTTGTATTAGGGGCCCAAAACTATATGCAGTATCTAGATGTAGTCTAACAAGTACTGAATGGAGGGAAATAACCCTTTCCCTTGATCTACTGGCTGTGCTTCTGCTCATGCAGCCCAGGATGCTGTTGGTCTTCCTTGCTGTCAGGGTGCACTGCTGGCTCATGTCCAGCTGGTGTCCACCAACATCGCCAGGTCCTGTGCAACCCAGCTGTGTCAGGGCCCTGAGGGCCCCAAGGGCCTTAATTGTCCTAACCAGCCTCATCAGGGACATCCCCAGCCCATGGGACCAGGACCTCATTTCTGCTTAGCCCTGGCTCTTTGGTCCCTGCTTGAGCTATAGCCTAGATGTCTCCACTCCTATTTCTGGCCCGATCTCCTTTTGCTCCTGGCTGGAGCCCCTGGACGGCCCCTGGACATGGTTTGTTGCTGGTCATGTCAGGGCTGTCGATGGACCCTGTTACCAGCCCTGGTTCTGCCCCATGGTTGTCCCCGGGGGACTGCACCTATTGGTGAGGACATGGCCTGTGCCAGGTCACTCCTGGCTCTGGCTCAGGGCTGGGAGCAGCCGGCTCTCCTTGCTTCCTGACAAGCTGCTTCCCAGACAGTCAGTCCCCAGTCTGTGGTGTTGCCAAGCTTTCTTTCTTCCCAGGTGCAGGACTTTGCATTTGTCCTCACTGAAATTCATAAGGCTCTTGCTGGCCCATTCCTCCAGCYTGTCTYGGTCTCTCTGAACGGCAGCCCTGCCATTTTCTTTCATAATATATGTATGCAAAATGTACACATATATACATAAATGCATTACTGATCTACATTTCAGAGTATCAAAATGGTTTAAGTGTATGTCACCCTTCATGACTATATATGCTTCTATGAGAACTACAGTGCTAACAAAATTCTGTACAATTACTGTGCTGTCTATTGCTTTTGACATGTGGAAAATACTCCCCTTGCCAATTCTTAGGTGAAGAATATTCCCCCCCCCCCCCGCAAAATTCTCAGTTCTCATTTTTCCAAATAAGAACTAAAAATTACTACAAGGAGTTACTACACAATTTCATTAGCTCAGACTTTTGAAAATAGAATAAAAAATGAAGCAGTTGCAATGTTTACTTACATTTGTCAATCTCTTGTATATATAACAAATTCTTGAGGCTAAATTTAATTTCAGCTTTCAGTGAAGATCTTTGTGCATTTGTACTTCATGCCAATGACTTCACCATTTGTACAGTATACTATTGCACTTGCAAAGATGGTGTGTGACTCTTGCAGCAAGAGGTGATCCCCAAGGATATCATATAAATCTTATTTTAGTTTATCTTGATGCAGCTGCAGCATTATTTTTAGAAACATTGTGTTCTGGGCTGACAGAGTTATTTAACTGAATGTATTCTTTTTAGGTATCCAGCAAGATTTGATCAAAGGCATCCAAAGCTGACTTCACTTTCCTAAAGATTTGCTTGCTTCTTCCTTGCAAAATGGAGATTTTTATGTTCTTTGAAAATATCTGAATTTTCTGCTTTTTTTTTTTTTTTTTTTGCTGAATTGCAAATGAAACTTTTCTAAATGCTCGTGAAAACTGGAGAATTTCTCACAAAAGAAGTACCACAATATGGTTAGACATGCTTTGATGATTCAAAAGATTGGGGGTTAACTCCTTAAACCAAATAAAAAAACATAAAGGGCTGAAAACTCTCCAAGAGGCTTGTGTCTTCCTAGTTAGTATATAGGATACCTAAGCTATTAATTAGGGATCCTCAGTTAGGTTCCAGAAATTAGTCATGGTGAATTGGATGTTTTTTATTCACTGAATATTTAATTACATAATATCAAACAGTTGCGGAAGATGGGATAAAAGACTTTGACTCTAAAAATAGCTGGTCACAGCACTTTTCTACTATGATACCTAAATGCAGATCCCTTTCTGAACTAAGTGGATGAGAACTCTCTGCGTTCTAGATGAGTGCTCTAAGTAATTAATTTCTGTTTGTCTGTCTCTTCAGAAATTCAGTTCTGACCATGAGATATTTTCATGATAAAAATTTCTAAGAAACCATTATGTCACCAGAAAGCATGTTGTTTTTCGTGAAAACTCATTTTCCAGTTAGGAAAAAAAAAAGTTGGTATTTTTCTGAGTTCTGCTAATCAGCTGCTGTTGTGAAAATCCGTATACAAGTAAAAGAATAGTTCCCTGACCCCCAAAAACAGAGAAAGCACTGAAGAGAGTATTATCTTTTTTTTTTTTTTTTTTTTTTTTTACTGATAGGCAATCAAGAAAAAGAAAATACAAGTAAGTTGGCTAGGGACACTAGAAGTTTGTGGTAGAACCTGGCATTCCGTCCAGTTATTCTATATCCCACCCTTGTGCTGTAGCTGCAAGGCTGTTCCTTCCATTAAATTTAATTCTCTTGCAACTGGCTTACTCTGAGTTTAACATCTAGATAAAGATTAAAGAAATTTATGCCAGTCATGTGAAAACCAGAATACTTTCTCCAGTGAACTAAGTGCAGGTGTATCTTTGCAGACATAAAATGATACAATATGTAAATGTAGTCAGAAGAGTTATATCAGCACTAAATCCACTCCCCGGTTTTATTTTTAAAAATGCCTCTGTTCATAAAGTTGAGTTGTAGGTATGATTTCACATTGGCATCTGACCCCACTCTGGTGGATTCTGATTTCCAAATATCTTTAAAAATAAAGGGGAAGGAAAAAAAAACACAGAGGCAAGGCAGAACCTGACAATGTACTTTGAAGAGAATATCACCAAAGTCCTGTGAAAGAAATGTAGCATTTTGAATGGTTTCTCATTCCTCTTCAGAGGGTCTGTGAAAATTATCTAAGGTTTATGCATGCTGCTTCTATATGTTCTATAACAGTTTGAGAGACTTTATGATGTGACAATTTAAAAGAAAATATCTGTCTTCTTACAAATATTTTTCCCATTCCCCAACTGTCTTGTTATTTCTAGGGAACACTCAGCAGTACACGCAACTGCATATAAATTCCTGTTCTTGTACCAGAGCTTTTAATTGGATGAGGCTTGTAATACTGAAATCAACATTCAAATTGGGGGATATAATGAAGCCAAATGATTTTTTCTTGATTCTTCTTTACAAGAAACTTATAAAATTCAGTGATTCGGTATAGTTCAAAGCACTTCAGTAACTGTAAGCCTAATGTGACAGCACTGCACAGAACAGGTCAGGCATTTTCCAGTAAAGCAGATTTTCATGTTTTATGGACATGCAGTGATGTCACCAAACTTCCAACTGGCTTCTTTCACAAATCTGACTGGTCTCTTTCCAATTCCCTTTTGTCTGCAGATGTCCAGGACTTTCTGTGGGGACTGCCCGGGGTTAAACACTTTGTAGTTTCCCAGCTTTGTAGTCCCAGGCATCCTTGGCATTGAGACCGTTCACAAGGCTTGCTGATCCTAAGGCTACTGACTGTCCCATTGTACCACAGGCTATATGTGAGGCTGTATCATATGGATTAGTATGACTTTAAGCATTTACATGAGGTACCTAAATTAGGAACTGTGCTCACCCTGAAAATGAAGGAGATATAGTGACCTACAGACAAGCAGCTGAAATCTTAGCTTGGTCAAACCTCCAGAGCTCAATTTAATTCCAAAAATTATATAAACCAAGTATCTATGTTAAAGTATACTCTAAGATTTCTAACCTCTCATGCCTTTTCTAGGAAGTCAGCTTGCTGGGATGTCTCTCTGAAGTGTCTGTATGCTAAGAAGAATTCGAAGTCAGTGTGCAGTTACAGGAATACAATATCATTCATGGAGATCATGGAGACATGGTAAGATAGTTCACAAAACTGGAGTGCTGCCATGAAAGGATACAGGATCTTTAGGAAGGACAGGCTGGGAAGGTGAGGAAGGGGGGTTGCTCTTTATGTGAGAGGGCAGCAGGAAAGCATGGAGCTCTGCCTAGGGCCAGGTGAGGAGCAGGTGAGAGACTATGGGTCAGGATTAATGGGCAGACCAGCATGGGTGACATTGTGCTTGCTGTCTGCTATAGGCCACCTGATCAGGGAGAAGTAGACAAGACCTTCAGACATTTGGAAGAAGCTTCATGTTCACAGGCCCTGCTCCTCATGGGATACTTTAACCATGCCAATATCTGCTGGAGGGACAACACAGCAGGGCCCAAGTGATCCAGGAGGTTTCTGGAGTTCTTTGGTGACACTCCCTAACACAGGTGATTGAGGAGCTGACAAGGAGAGGTACTGTGCTGGACTCATACTTACAAACTAGAAAGAACTGGTCAGATGTGTGAAAGCTGGTGGCAGCCACGGCTGCAGTGACCATGAGATGATGGAGTTCGGGATCCTGTGAGAAGGCAGCAGGGCAAAAAGCAGGACCACAATCGTAGACTTCAGGAGAGCTGACTTGGGCCCATTTAGGAACCTGCTTGGAAGAATACCATGGGATACGACCCCGGTGCAAAGGTCCAGGAGACCTTGTTGATATTCAAGGATTACCTCCTCCAAGCTCAAAAATGGTCCATCCCAACAAGCAGAAAATCAAGCAAAGGCAGCAGGAGGCTTGCATGGATGAACAAGGAGCTCCTGACTAAACTCAATATAAAAAGGAAGCGTAAAAGAGGTAGGAGTAGGGACAGGTGGCCCAGGAGGAATATAGAGACACTGTCCAAGCATGCAGGGATAGATTTAGGAGAACTAAAGTCCATCTGCAGTTGAAATTGTCAAGGAACATGAAAGACAATAAAAAAGGGTTCTATAAGTACATAAGCAGCAAAAGAAAGGCTAGGGAAAATGTAGACCTACTGCTAAGTTGGGCACTTATTCTGGTGACAAAGAACATAGGGTAGAATGAGGCACTGAATGCCTTCTTTGTCTCTGTTTTTATTGGTAAGACCAGCCTTCAGGAATTCCAAGCCCCTGAGACCAGACGAGAAGTCTGGAGCAATAAAAACTTACTCTTGGTGGAGGAGGATCAGGTTAGGGAACACTTAAACTGGACATACACAAATCCCTAGGTGCTGACAGGATGCACTTGTGAGTGCTGAGGGAGCTGGTCGAGGTCATTGTGAAGCCTCTCTCGATCATCTTTGAAAGGTCTTGGCTATCAGGAGAGGTTGCAGAGCACTGGAAGAAAACAAATGTCACCCCTATCTTTAAGAGGGGCATGAAGAAGGATCCAGAGAACCACAGGCTGGTTAGCCTCACCCTGATTCCTAGAAAGGTGACGGAACAACTAATTCTGGATACTATTTCCAGACACAGAAAGGACAGAAGGGTGATCAGGAGTAGTCAACATATATTTACAAATGGGGACTCATGCTTAACTATCTTGATAGTCTTCTATGATGAGATGACTGGCTTGGTGGCTGAGATGAGAGCAGTGGATGTTGTTTACTTTGACTTTGGTAAGGCTTTTGACACTGTCTCCCATAACATCTTCACAGACAAGCTGATGAACTACAGGTTAGATAAGTGATCAGTAAGGTGTACTGAAAACTGGCTGAACTGCTGGACTCAAAGGGTTGTGATGGCAGTCCATCTAGAGGCTAATCTCTAGTGACGTACCAGTTGTGGGTCGATACTGGAGCTAATGGTCTTTAACATTTTCATTATTGACTTGGATGATGGGACAGAGGGCACCCTCTGCAAGTTCTCAGACAATACAAAACTGGGAGGATTGGCTGATACACCAGATGATTGTGCTACCCTTCAGAGAGACCTCAATAGGCTGGAGAAATGGGCAGAGACAAACCTCTGAGATGAAGCTCAAGAAAAGAAAGCGCAGAGTCCTGCACCTAGGGAGAAATAACCCCACGCACCAGGGGCCGATGGGCCAAAAGCAGCAGTGCAGAGAAGGACTTGGGAGTCCTGGTGGACAACAGGTTCAGGATAGGCCTGCAATGTGGCAAAGAAGGCCAACAGTATCCTGGCCTGCATTAAGCAGAGAGTTGCCATGAGGTCAAGGGTGGTGATCCTTCCCCTCTACTCAGTACTGGTGAGGCCACACCTGGGTCCAGTGCTGGGCTCCCCAGTACAAGAGGAAGGTGTACATACTGGATTGAGTCCAGCAAAGGGCCACAAAGATGATGAAGGGACTGGAGCTTGTCATATGAGGAGAAGCTGAGAGAGCCAGGACTGTTCAGCTCAGAGAAGAGAGGGCTCGGGGAGGTTCTTATAATTCTAATAAATATCTGAAGGGACGATACAGAGAAGATGAAGCCAGCCTCTTCTCAGTGGTGCCCAGTGACAGGATGAGGCAATGGGCATATACTGAATCACAGGAAATTCCACTTGAACGTAAGAAAACACTTCTTTACTGTGAAGGTGACTGAGCAGTGGAATAGGTTGTTCAGAGAGGTTGTGGATTCTTCATCCTTGCAGATATTCAAAACCCAAACGGGCATGGTCCTGGCCAACCTGCTCTAGCTGACCCTGCTTGAGCAGGGCAGTTGGACCAGATACTGTAATCTCCAGTCCAAAACCAATGATTCTGTGATTTTGTGATTTCTTATGACTATTCCCAAAATGTAATCTTTTTCTTTCAGAAATACTTTCCCCCCATCAGAAATTCCAATAAAACAAAAATTCTAGATGTTAATCCCTTTCCTATCCAGTCTTGAGCCTTACACAGGCATATTTTGAGGTTTCAGATTAAGCCATTTAGTATCACCCTTCAAAAACAGTGAGACAGAACTATGCCATCCCTATGAACACAGGAAGGACAGATAATACCTATTACCATTTCAAAACAACGCAGTCCTAAAATGCAAGTGTGTAAGTGGACAGGGAAAACTGCTTCCATTAATATTTCCACTGTGTCCCTTCTCCTGTCTGCTTTCTGGGGTAGATCAGTAGGCCTAAGAAATTTATAGAAGGAGTCAGTCCTGCATTCCCTTAAGCAGCTGGAAGAAGAGCTTTAAAATGACATATGTTTCTGATTGATTTTTCCCTGTTGTTGATGCCTTGGATATTTGATTCAGATAATTCACTCAAACTACAAAAGCTGAAAACTGCAGACCATGGACATTGATGTCGATCTGTGGTTTGCATATGTCCAGAACTGAGGCTTAATTTGGGCCTGTCTGTAGCACAGTTAGCTAGCTTGGGAAGTCTAGAAATTGGACTGTAAATCTTCAGAGACCAAACTGTTTTCTGCTACTTCCAGAATTTTGAGGTATGACTAGACCACAAATACCACACAAATTGCTACATGTCATAGAATTTTGATCCTTCTGCTTCTCAATCTAACTGAAAGAGATTAAAAACATAGGCGCAATATTAAAACCTCAGCCTTTTAAACAGCATTTTCTGTTTTTTTAGAGCTGTTCCATTAAAAAACAGACATTTGAATTCAGCTGGTGTTTAACTCGAATATCGTATTAGTACACTTTCTCCAATACAAATTCAGTCCAAATTTAATTGATATCTATTAGTTTTAAACAATGTCCTTCTGATTTCCATTCTCAGGGCTGGACTCACTTTTTTTGCTTCTTCAGAAAAGTTATTTGCTACTTCAGCAATGCAAATCAGCTGCAAACCTGGTTACAGTTCTTTTGTACTGACATGGTGGTTAGAAATAGCTGGAAGGTACTAATGTACATGACCTGTCCTCTCTATGATGCTATCATGCATTGACTACATATTCCCTGCTTAGGCTTTGGAGAGAGAAGTATGAACTTGAAGTAAATGATGATTCCAAGCAAAAAAAGGCTTAAATCTCTTCTCTTGAGAGCTTGGCCAAAGCACGTCTAAGAGGCCAGCCTATAATTTAAAAAATAAGGAAAACTCTGGAATGGGTCAACAGGGCCCCTTTATAGTTTAAATATTATGTTGGTTTGGATTTTGGCAGCCTTTGGGATTTCATATATCACTCAGTGCCGACTGATAGCCTGTGAGTTAAATCAGTATTTAGCTGACTTGTGGTCCTGTCCTTTTTTCCACTAGATCGTTGTGGGACTTATGGTTCTCATTTGAAGTTGTTTTTATACTTTTGCCAGTTGTCGAATATTTCCCCATCCCCTCTTTGTCAATGGGATTTAATGTATTTTATGTTGTTTTCCTTTAATGAGTGTCTCTTTTGTTCAGCAAGTTTTCAACACTGTAGGCAGATTTCCTTACTCCTTTCAAGGTCCATGAAATAGGATGGTACATTGAGGAAAGATCTTTTACATTGACTACTGGTCCCCATCTTTTGTATATATATATATTTGTATATATATATTTGTGTGTGTGTGTGTATTATTGTTAATCTTAATAGATTTTTCTGGTTTCTTAGGCAAATATAGCATACCTATTGCAAAGGATTTAATGGTGGATTCTTCACTTCTCCACAGAGTTCCTTTTCATTTTACTCCATTGGCCTGAACATATAAAGCAGGGTAAGAAAGACAAGTATAATTTTTGCAGCATAGTTCTAATTATGTTTTTGGCACATCTAAATGTTATTTTCATATGTCACCTATTTTCATAGATAAACAGAAAACTGTGTGCTCTGATCCTGTCTTGACAAACACAAGGATTATGTGGGAAGTAAAGCATGGATAAATTGGTTAATAAGGAAAATTTAAGATTTTATTATATGAAACCTCAGATACCATGTTTCAAGTTTGGCTCTTCATTTATGGATGATAACAGTTTATTTGGAAGAGTTTTTTATATTTTGGTAGGGTTTCACAGGAAGCAGTCCAGAGATATTGTTACATTATAATAATAATTATTATTATTTTAATAATCCTATACTAAAAATTGTTCTAGTATTTCTCCTTAATTATTTTCTGGGGAGGAAACTGGCAAAACTGGCATGAGATAAAAACATTWGCTGCACCTAGATGAATTTTCCAGCCTCTAGCTTTTCTACTGAGAATTTTTTCTTCACTGATATTAACTGTTTGAAATGGGTGTCTTCGGCTGGGCTGTTAGGAGCTGAGGAACTGAGTTTTAAAAGTAATTCTTATAGTTTATACAAACCTTCAATATTGTTTATGATTTATTATTTTTCATCATATTGATTATGGTACGAACATTTCCCTAAAGCAGAAGATAAGTTTAAACTCTCAATAGGATCAGGATTTATTAAAATATAGATGAGCATAATTAGAACTTAAAAAACTGGGTTTGTTTCAGCAGGTCTTACTCTAACATGTATTTTTATTAATGACTTTGATTAGGAATAGATTGGTGTTGATCACCAGTTTTCATTTTGAGGTAGTGACTTAATCAGTCACTGCTATCTAGTTTTTCCACAGAAATGATCCAAAACCCTGTCTCTGATTAAAACGTAACTTTATCATAGCTAGTTATTTATTCAGCATGTCACTGTTACTTCATGTCATGTTCTAAGAGGAAATTTATAAGTTTTCTACATTAGAAGTTAGCATATTGGAGAAGTCATATTGATTTTGGATCTCCTGCTGGATTTGGCTTAGGGTTTTGGTGTGCTTTGTTGAGTTTGGAAAGTCGTTTTGAACACATCTTTTCTGAAAAAGCTCTTAGCATATTTGGGGAGAAATCCTGGCCCTGCCGAAGTTGATGGCAACAGTCCAAGTGAATATTAGCAGTGTAGGATTTCATTTGCTATGTACCAAGTTTTGACATCCATATTAAGAGGAAGTGAATCACATTCTGGAAGGGCCTATTCTCCCTATTGACTATAAAAGAAATCTACCTCAGATATAGCTAAAGTGGGGTGAACTCTTTCAAAGGAACTGAGCCATCTGTCTTTTCATTGCCCTACAGACACATGAAATATATGTAAAACAAAGCCCTCAGAAACACTTGTATTGCCATAATATCTACAAGCTGGGTTATGATCCAGGATTTTTTTTTTTTTAATCGAAGGTGAACATATTCAATACAAGAAGATGATCTCTAATGGAAACAGCTTAAGAAGACTTGAGTACAAGATTGAGGCAACTGATTAATGTATATACAGAGAAAAGCATGCAGGAAAATACCAATGCACTATTGTAACAGATAGGGAGGACCTTCATGTCACCTTTGGCCATCCAGTAGTCACTCATCTTTGCATATGAGAATTTTCAGGTTGGATTCAAAAGATGATAATTAAGTTGTGAGAGAGTATTTATAATAATATCAGTGTAAAAATAGTCTGAAATAAAACATGAGCGTACCTGCTTAAGATTTTTGTACTGGAGTAAGTGAGACTAAATAACTGAAAGCAAGGCTGGTCTCTAAACCCTGGGAGGTGGTAGGGTGAACTGGCAATGAACAGCACTGTATGAGAAGACAAGCAACTTATTTCTTGAGCTGTTTCATGGAAAAGCCAATGGAGGGATGGAAAAAGAGAAGTAATAGGAACAAAGTGATCTAAAAGAATGACTATTGCAGCATCATTCTGAATATAGCAAGGTGTGGTAAAAATACATTTGTTAGTTCCAGCTAAAAGATGTTGTGGTATTCGAGATACAAGTCTTAGCTTCAGGTATGGGTTGCAAAGACTGTATCTGTTGTGTATTATTTAGGTATAGTCTTGACGCAATGATCTAGAAAAAGAATTGGATCAGAAGAGGACATCTGGACAAACTCGGAGTGGGGTTTTAGTTCAGGTTAAAAAAGAGAAGTTTTGAGTACAAATGTGGATCTATGAAGCAACAGAATAGTAGTGCTATTAGAATTGCTGTTTCCTCAGTGACATAAGGAAGGATGAGAGAAAGGAATGAGAGGCAGTATCTTGGGGATACCTGAAGAAGTTTAGAGAATAAGAATGCAGCATGTACAGTTAAAAACAAAACAAAATAAAAAAACAACCAAGTAGACAGGTAAGAACCAGGAGAAATCGAATCCAAAAAAAGACATGTATTCAAGAAAAATAGAATCCGTCTGAGTAGCTGACGGGTCTAGAAGGAAGAAAGTGCAGTATTTGCTCTAAATTTTGCTAAAAGCATCATTTCTTAACTAAGAGGAGATCCAACAGAGTGCATTGGTGTGAATTTGGATTGGTGAGAGATGATAATACAAGTAAGCAAGAGGACATCCAACAATGACTGTAAACATAAAATGCAATAAATTAGAGACGAAAGGAAATGAGTGATAGAAGGAGTGTAAAATGGGAATTTTAATAATAGGCCCAACTACAATATTTAGTGCTGTGAATGGGAGAGACAAGAAGATGGGAATAGAAAGGAGATGAAGTGGTAAATGATGGAAAGAGGAGTATTGAACCTTTAGAATATGTCAGAAATTGGGAGGGAGGGAGAAGAGGAAAACCTTCCGTATCTGTAATAAGAAAGAAGGAACAAAAATAAGCTGGGAAAAAGGCAAAAGTTACTTTTTTTTTCCTTTTTGTTTTGGAAAAAAGCTGAGAGGTCCTGTGCAAAGAGAGGAATTGAGACAGAGGTAGGAGATGGTCAAAGATCAAGTCAAATAGGAAGAAATCATCTTTTGAAAATGCTATATGTACCCTTGTATCTGATTCATTTAGTTACAGACATTGATGTACCCACACTGGAGAAAGTGATATATTTCATCTTCCTACACTGTTAGTGGAAACTTTTTTTCCTGTGGAAGGAGAACAGTCATTATTTCATTTGGCACACAATTTAATAACATTAATCATGGTGAACTCTTTTAGTATTACTATGAGTGTAATATAATCCAGTAGGAATTTTACTGTAATTAAACTAATTTCATCCATATTTTTTAGTTTCTATTGCCATTTCTTTTTCTTTTCTTTCTGATCTGCTTACAGCATGCATTATACATTCATTAGAAAGGTCAGCATACTCTAATGTACTTGATATAAAATTTTAAATGGGTAATCAGAGGGCTTAGAAAGTGAAAGGATATTGTCTCTCCTGGCTGGCAATGACATTTCAAATTACACACACAGAATCACAGAATGGTTGAGGTTGGAAGGGACCTCTGGAGATCGTCTAAGTTCAACCCCACTGCTCAACCACGGTCACCTAGAGCACGTTGCACAAGATCACGTCCAGGCAGGTTTTGAATATCTCCAGAGAAGGAGACTCCACAACCTCTCTGGGCAACCTGTGCCAGTGCTGTCACCCTCACAGTGAAAAAGTTTTTTCTCATGTTCAGATGGAACTGTCTGTGTTTCAGTTTGTGCCCGTTGCCTTTTGTCATGTCACTGGGCACCACTGAAAAGAGTCTGGCCCCATCCTCTTGACACCCTCCCTTCAGATACTTGTACACATTGGTAAGATCTCCTTTCAGCCTTCTCTTCTCCAGGCTAAACAGGCCCAGCTCTCTCAGCCTTTCCTCATAAGAGAGATGCCCCAGTCCCTTAATCATCTTTGTAGCCCTTCGCTGGACTTGCTCCAGTAGTGCCACATCCCTCTTGTACTGAGGAGCCCAGAACTGGACGCAGTATTCCAGACGGGGCCTCCCCAGGGCTGAGTAGAGGGGGAGAATCACCTCCCTCGACCTGCTGGCAACACTCTT
Organism: Apteryx rowi; assembly: GCF_003343035.1. Lineage (NCBI taxonomy): Eukaryota > Metazoa > Chordata > Aves > Apterygiformes > Apterygidae > Apteryx > Apteryx rowi. Next base: position 240,583 of record NW_020450986.1, read on the forward strand.
CCTGATGCACCCCAGGATACCATTGGCCTTCTTGGCCACAAGGGCACATTGCTGCCTCATGCTTAACTTGGTGTCCACCAGCACTCCCAGGTCCTTCTCCKCAGAGCTGCTTTCCAGCAGGTCAACCCCCAACCTGTACTGGTACRTGGGGTTATTCCTCCCTAGGTGCAGGACCCTGCGCTTGCCTTTGTTGAACTTCATGAGGTTCAGTGGCAGCACAGCCTTCTGGGATATCAGCCACTCCTTCCATTTGACTATCCCTGACTTTTCTGCAGAGCACAGTGCTGTCTTAACTCCACAGAGACTCTGTGCTGCTACCCAGACCATTCTGGTGACTAAGGAAAATGTCTAGACAAAAAAGCAAGAACAACCATATTTCTGTTTGATATGTACTAGGTTGTCTCAAAAGTGAATTGAATCACTTCTAACACGTTATTCTTTATAAAACTAAAATCATGTCTTAGTATTCTTTCCTGCCTTTCACCTATCCACTCCAAAAAAACCCCAGTTTCTATGAAGGTTAATTTGGCATCTCATCTCTACAAGCCATACCTTGCACAAACTTTGGTTTTCTGTCTATAGAAACAAACATAGGTGACCATGGTTGGATATGGTTAGGTAAAAGAGCCTTTTAGGCCAGAACAGTCCTTGCTTTGACAATAAATGGAACAACCCCAGAGATCTTTAACATGTTATTACAGATTTGGCAGCACAGGAGTCAGCATTCTAGCTACAGAGTTCTGGGCAAACTGTAACTTGCAAAGTAAAGATTTTGAAAGGTCTCTGAACAATGAAATGCAGCTTTCCAGCAGAGATATAGTAAAGCCTTGAATTAAAGTTCGAGCAGCCTTCTGAGATGAAATGTTCCATGTCCTGAAGACAACAAAATCAAAAATATTTCAGAATCAAAATGACTCTAAAACATTCTGTCAGTGCCATTCAAAGGCCTTGTATTTTAATTCGGCAGTGGAAAAGTATTAACACTAGTTATGCAGCTAAACAAGGTTGTGGAAACAGCTACTGGCCAAATATTTCTGTTTTGAGATCTCACTCATTCAGTGACAAACTACACTAGAAAGACAGAAATCTCCATACTTCAACTGACCCAGAAGAGTCCTTTTTGGAAGGTGGGGCAGTGACCCTTGTTTTTTATGTAAAATTGAGCAGATATAGAGAGCAACAGAAATAGGAAATGTGGACTGTAAATTCTTCTTGACCAGATGGGAGGTTTAACCCATAGCACTTATATCTTAGGAATGTGTTCTAATCAGTTCAGGGTTATTTGGGGAGTGGAGGAAGAGCAACATCCCTTTTGTTGACAATGAAGTGGAAATGGAAAGGGCAGAAGAAGGCCTCCTTCCCATGGGAGGAAGGAGCAGAAGGGCATTCCTGATCTTGGACCCTGAAATGTTTTCTATGCTAGACTTCTCAGTGAAAATGGAAAGGGTGGGATTCAGGTCTCATACTTAGACGTCTGCTTTTAGATGTCCTCATGTAGGCGTTTACAAGCAATTTAGGTGACAAGGCTCTCCCTACAGCTGATGGAGTTCTTGTCAACACAGTCAACAGAGGCCCTTAGCATGGGCCAATGCCTACTTTAGGATGAACCAAATGAACCTATCTCTCATGTAGACACTGACGTCTAAGAATCTTAATTTGTATGTTGTCTGCCCCACTTCCCCTGAGACTCCCGGAAGCAAGAAGTTTCCCTGCTCTACACTTGAACACTCCCATTGCTACAGGTTCCTGCCTGTCCTACCTCTTTGTGCCCCTTGTCTCTTACACTCCTACCTCCCCCATGGTAATGGTTTGAGGGAAGGGAAACGTGGGCCCCTCATGCGGAAGACTCCAAGGTTTGGTGATTAGGACACTCTTTTGGGGAGGATTGGAGTTGTATATAGAAATCTGCTCAGACTGAGAAGGGCTTGACTCCAGGTCTCATACTTTCCAGGTAACTATGTTAATCACTAAGTAAAAGATGGGATTCAAGTCCTCCTTTAATCAGTACACAGATAGACAAAAAGTGCGTACCATAATGAGAAGGTTTGATGAACAGCTAACAACTCAGTCCTGGAAGCTTGGCAGGATGCTGGTGTTTGTCTGCCTAAACCTAAAGAACAGCAAAGCTTGGAAAGAGACAGTTGCCTATCAGAGCATTTGTGAGCATCCAATGAATTACCAGACAGGCAAAGAGGCAGCTAGGGAGTCTGCAATCTTAGTGGCCATGTGAGAAAGTAAGTGGTCTTTTTTGTTTTATGGGCTATTGGTGGAATTCAGGTGCTTGCACTGTAACTTTTAGAGGATTTAGGAGGGCTGCTCTACCCTAGCATGGCCAGACTTAGTAGAACTGGATTAAAACTAGAAATGTTCTCCTGAATTATTTTCTGAAAAGTGTATATTTTTCTGTTTAACTTTTGAAAAATTTTTCATTTCAGACTCAGCTTCTTATTTCCTTATTTTACACTTGTCTACATAAAAGTAAAAAAATAATAATTCTGTAAGATAATCATTCAGATTTATTTTGGTAAGTGTTCCAGTGTTCAGAAGTCAGCATTCATGCCTTACCACTGCTCAATTTCATGGCAGCTGTGATGGGGTACCTCTGTTACAGGCCTGGTACTCAGCAGACTAGAAGCTGTGCAAACACAATGAAAGGACCAGAGACCTTCTGATATAACTAGTAGGCAAAAGACTGACAAGAATCATTTTAGCACTGAAACTGAAGCTTTGAAGATGAATGCCAATGAAAATATCAGTGTGGAAGACTTTTTTTATATGCATTTCTAGAAGATTAGAAGCAGAAGGATCTGATGTGCCTGTAAGGATAAAAAAGCAATGCCTTATTCCAGCAGAGGTAGTAGGAAATACTGTTCCTGTGATTCATGTTGGTGCAAATTTGCCCCATTTTCTATACGTACTTGAAAATGCAGTTCTTTGAAAGTGCCTTTTGAATTCAGTAGCACTTCTAATATCACTGGCTCGTTAAACAAAAAACATATATGAAAATCATTCTTGCTTCCTCACACAATGCAATGTGTAGAACTAACTCTTCAGGCAGTATAACTGCAAAAAGTGTATCCTCCACACCCCAAAACTCAGGCATTTTAAAATCCATGGATTTGTTTGTTGTATGTACTTTTCACATAGTCTTCTAGATATGCTGTGTCTCCCAAATATTTACTGTCTTCGCTGGAAATGAGGGTGCCTATACTTTCCTGCCTTTATCTTGTACGTAAGATATCAGTCAGGTTTTTCAGGGTAAGTAACAGAGCTCACAGGGAAACATAATACAGGAAGAAAAGCAGGCTAAAAACTGAACAGGAAACAAAAATATTAGTTTATCCTAGAATAAGTGATTTTATGAGCAAAGAACCGATGAAGTTGGACTCTCATGGCTCTGTATCTCATGGCTGGGTTTTCTATTGTCCAGGAAGGTGGGAAATGTGGGAAAGATCTTCCTTTGATGGAGGCCATCTGTTTGGATTTTCTGATTCATAAAGCAGCCTCCTCTCAGTTAGAAACAATAATAGAACCTTTTTTCCTTTACCTAGACATTTTTCATGAAACTTGTAAGAATTTAATATTTTGAGCCTTCAGTCAATATCTGCTCAAACTGAATTATTACTTCTAAAACTTACACACTGTATAAAAACATACACCAAACAAACTATTTCCTCCAAAAACCTCCAGGTCTCCTCAAGAAAGACCAAGAAATAAATTTTCACTTTCAGATTCTTAAAAAAATAAAGCAAAAGTACAATATTTTGGTAATCTCAGGAATGTTAAAATGGAGACAACAAAGTGAAGTAAATTCAAACATGAATACAAAAATTAAGGGAATAGTGTGAAAGAGGAAAAAAATCAGAAAATTAATTTTTGTGGAGCATAGCTAACAGTGACAGAGAAACACATGACAAGCATATTTATTAAAGTGAAATACAGAAATCAAGGAGGAACAAGAATCTTCTAGGCTTCATAAGCAGCAATAGCTGGATTAAAAGTAAGCAAAGGGAAATGTAGTTTGAGTATCCATATGCAGTTCTGAAGGGTAAATTCTAGTGGACTCTGCAATAATCATCTCTCAGGGAATGAGTTTAATATCCAGGTGATTTACAAAGAACCTTTCCAAAATTACTAAGGTGGTAGTGCAGGAATAAAATAATCTGAAAATGATTCCACAGAATGAATAAGCTGGCTGAGGAATGCAAAGTGCCTGAAAACATACTATAGGGAACACTGCTGCATTGTAACATAACAAGGGATGAATGGGAGTCATTTCTACTACAGTATTAGCAAAAATTTAGTATTGGAAGTACAATAAGATTTATGGATAACAACTTCTTTAACTCAGAGACCTAATTTAAATTTATGGCTGTTTGAATATGTGCTGGCCTCTTACTCTTAGTTTTCAATAGCAAAGCTGAATGGTGGACATCAAAGGATTTGCAACTAAAAACAAACCATACACAGAGTCATAACAGCTCAGAGAGTTCCTAGGGCAAAAATGGCATTAAGTAACCTTTCTCTTTTTTATATCCCAGAGCTGGTTCTGTGCTGGCCCATTCTTCACGGCAGCTTTACTTTGCAGTAGGTAACAAGGGCCCCTCATTGCTCTGGCCTCACAGAAGGGCTGGAAAGCCACTAGACATGTAGAAGTGCCCACTGTACGTGCTCTGTAAAGAGGAGTCTGCTCCCATTGGAGGAAGCTTTCAGCTGATATAAACTCAGTGTTACTAATCCCCAAACCATCTTCTTGTGGCAACCCCTATATGAAACATACTGGAGATAGGAGGGAGCCTTACCAGACCGTTTTGATTCCTGGAAAGTAAAGAACTCCAAGAAAGTTAGATTCAGCCTGCAATTTCAGGGAGATCCCTGAGTTCTTCAGAAACATGTTGGAGCTTAGCTGATGTAACACTCATCTCTGGGTTAAGGATCCCAGACCAGGTCCTGTACTATGCACTGAAGTGCCTAGTAGAAAACTGATGCAGTTAAGAAACATGTTGCTGCTATTTCTCTAGCAATTTAACTACATGGTCTTGGACAGGTCCAAATCACTGAAAGAATATTTTCCTGCTTCACCAGAGTGATGCAAGGCCTAAATAATTAATGTGCATGAGGTGGTTATGATAATGAACACTATAAAATGTTTATATGAAAAAGATTAAAATGAACACTTTCATGCATTTTCAGGAATCAGTTGTGGGTCTTGGCATACCTTATAAGATCCAAAGCAATGTATTCTTGATATTGTTCCAGCTATTCTCTCTGCAACATAATGCTATTTGCTCATCATAAATTGAAAAGTCATAAATAAGATGTGTTCTATTTAGTACAATATTGCCACTTTCCTCAGTTGCCAGATAAGCAAAAATGTTTTTCTCTTCTTATGCTCAGCAACTGTAATTTGCAGCATCAGGTACTTGACTGCCTGCATCTGTTTCTAGACAAGACTAGTTATTGCAACTGGTGGCAAGTATTATGCATATGAACACAGCCCATTTTCATCAGATCATCAGTGTAAGAGGAGCTAGAAAAGGTGTCCTGTAACAAAAGAGCCAATTAGAAGGATGTATCTCAGGATTGTATCATTAAATGCAGGTACATAGCAGCATACATGTAAGCTCAGATGTGGAGATGAATATTTTTCACTTAAAAAAAATCACTTATAAAAAAGATTTTGGCAGAGTGATGAGTCTTTCAGTCACCAAAATAGTCTGCTTCTTGCACAGTTAAAATGTTTAGCTGAGACATACAAAACTTCATAAAATGTGTGTACCATTTCACAAGGAAGAAAACAAACTAGCATCTACAAAATGCTGCAGTACACACTTACATCACATAACCCTTAAAAGCGATTGAACATATTCTTTTTTTAGTCTAAAACAATTTTCTGATTAATTTAAAAAGCAATAAATGAATATGTAAGACTTAGCTTTGTGCTTTGAAACTCAGCCACTGAATGTCCTAACTAGTAAATTAGCACCCATTGCACATTCTTAAGATGAAAACCTGTAATTCCTTGTAGAGGTATCTTTGCCCTGCCAAACTGAACATCCTCTCTGTAATGATGATTAGGTGGAAAATTCATTGTCCAGGTGCTGAGTTCTGCTTGCTAAAAAAAATTAAGCAAATCACTAAGCTGCTGCTGCTATTGTAGTCTAATCATTGGTTTTCTACAGTAAATGACAAGCCTGTTTTCCTGAAAGTGGCAGCAGCAGTGGTTTGCTTTCTTCCTTTGTGCTTCCACAAAGCTTAATTGTTCTCATGTTCTGACAATAGTAAGAACCCCACACTACCCAGTTTAGATTGAACGGTTCAGGATGCTATCACATTTTTATAGTGACACGGGTAGCAATAAAATTAGCAGAGTCCATGCATACAGCAGCCAGAATTTTAAGCCTGTGCTGCATTTATGGGAATAGACATTTTGTTTTAAAGAGGCATTTTGCTGTTCAGAGAATAGCATGTCAGAGAGGAATACTTGTAAGCTGGAAAATCCAATATGTAATCAGAGAATTTCAAATCACATTATCAAATTGTGTCCCCCAGAGAACTGCTGGTTGTTACGATGTCACACATCATGGACACTCAACATTTTATGATGCCAAAAAAGACAAATTTCTTCAAGCTGTGCAAAGTATCATGAATAATTTGCAAGTGAACAGTTCTTATGCCATTAAAAATAGTGGTTCAGAAACTTTACAGTATCTAAAAAAAAACACAATCACCCCCAAAAATGTGAAAGCGTAGAGTTCAGTACGATATTTTATCTTCTCATGGAAAACTTCAGACAAGAAATAGAAGTTCCACCAACAGCATGAAATGGACACATCCCTTTCTTGCCAGTGCTCAAACTTTGCTTAAATATGGACAAGCAGGAGACGAGAGCTACAAGTTCATCCTTTGAAAAAAAAGACAGTGATATGTTGGGGTGTATGTCCACTATATTTGCACACCTCAAGCACTCATTCAGATACAGCTGCACAGTGTATTAAGTTAGTGGTCTGTTTCCTAGGATTGCTGGGGAACACAAGACAAACTGATGCCAATAGGTGTTTGCAATGAAGTCTCAGTATGTATGTAGACTTCTGTCTTTATACACCCATTTCTGAAGTTTATCTTCTTAATCTCTATCTCTTGCTTAAATATGCAAGCTAGGAATAACAACATTTATCTTCAGGAGTTGTATAAGACTTAATTAATAGATATCTAGAGTTTGCTTTCAAAACATAAAAATGTTTAAAAGATGTCTAACAGAAAACTTATAGAGAATTTAACGGGATTAAAGTTAAAAAAAGAAATTTCTCTGACAAGGTGTAGTTAGGGAATATCACTCCAGTTTCCAAAATTAAAGAGGATATTTTGTGTGTGGGAAGGGAGGCGGCATGAAATGGAATCTGTCTGTCTGCTAGACTGTCCCTCCCTAATAACTTCTGAATGTGTTACTAATTGCAATCAAATTGCACAGAGAGATAGTTGCCTCAGGGATATTAAGTTCCTGCATGTTTCAGTGACCAATACTGCAGAAAGCTTTAATCAGAGCTATCATTGTTGGAGCCCAGAGAATCAAAAAAGAAAACTTGAGGAGAATGGGCTGTATTTGTTCCATTACCCACAGAATTGCATACTTGCCCAAATGTCCAACCAAATTGGGTAGGTGGAATGCATTTGATATGAATTTAAATTCTATAGGATGATAAAAGAAAAGAAAAGAAAAGAAAAGGAAGAAAAGGAAGAAAAGGAAGAAAAGGAAGAAAAGGAAGAAAAGGAAGAAAAGGAAGAAAAGGAAGAAAAGGAAGAAAAGGAAGGGTTTACTTTTGTTATACTATTGGGTCTTTCCCTCTCATGATAATGTGCCATTATTAGTCTGTGATAATGTGGAATTTTCTGACATTCCTTCCAGGTACACTGTTCCCTGTGTCTCATCTCTTTTGAATGTCTGCAGTCCTCTCTTTAAAATAATTTCCAGTGGAATCACTGCAAGCATTTTTCTATTTAGCTATTGCAATATACCACTTGCTAGCTTTTTTCACTGAATATACAGGGATTAGAGAAAAATAGAAAGCCTCAAACAATATTTTCCCCCTTTTTACTCCCCCACTGCTAAAATACTATTTCACTGAAACCAAAACTTTTCACAGAAATTTACTAGTTTGATGAAACTTGACTGGGAAGATAGATAAAGGTCAGAGAGTTCATACCAATGTGAAATGACCAGTAACCTAGGTACCAGTGCAAAGTGTTTTATGGCAAATCCCAATTCAAGCATCTGCGCTGATCTGTTGACTGTCCTTTGGCTGGTTCATTAAAACCATCGAAAGGACTCAGTTTTGTCTCTTGCAAAAAAATAACATCCTCAAAATTTGTATAGGTTTTGTGAAATAGAATTTTTAATTTCTTGTCCTGCAGTATTAATGACTGTGGCTTTGGGAAAACAAACTTGCTGTGAAGCTGGCACATGATCAGATGACTGACAATGTGGTAAATAAATGGTCTTGAAAAGAATATTGCTTAAAATAAAGCACTTTCTTTCTGAGTGCTATAAAGCATGTGGACACCTCAACCAAAAAGAACTTTTAACTGAGGTATTGCAAACAACCTAAATCCACCCTTCCTATGAGCTCATGGTTCAAAGGACACTTTCATGTTTTTCTATTAAGCACTAAGAATGCTTTGTATACGTAAACTTGTATAAAGGTTTTCAGCTTTTAAAAAGAACCTTTCCAAGATTTCTGGGAGACTGCACAAATAACATATCTAGTCTGCAGAACAATCCCATAAAATGAAAAAACTTTGACATACAAGTGCCTATCACATCTTGAAAGTGTTTAGCTTTTGAAAACATTTTGTAGCATTTTTTCTTCTCATAGGGAACTTTCAGCCATTTTCCCATCCAAATACAAGGGCCAAATTTTACTATCAGACAAGTCTGTGCAACCCTCATGAAATAAAAATATTCTGAGGATGTGTTTGAAGGTAAAAGTTTAGTTCTTTGTGTTTACATCAATGGAAGCACTGAGTTCACAAGAAAGATTTGCTAAAAATTCCAGTTAGGAGTAAAGGAAGGAGAAATTACAGGGCTCATGAAACCTGTATCTCCTAAATGAGTGTTAACAAATCGGAGTTCATCTAATTAAAAATCTGTATAAAGCCATGAAGATAGAACACTTTTAACAGACACAAAAGCTTAATTTGCTTGCAACTGATAATCTGAGGCAAAAGTGCCCAGTATAAGCAGGGTAGTGTCATCCTTGCAAAAATAAAGATGCAACTATTTTGCAAAAGACGTGTTTTGTGAATAACTCTTGGAGGTTTTAAATCTAGTTTGACTACTCACAACTGTATAGTGATAGGATCATGTTAACATGTTTGACTCCCTGAGCCTATTCCTTCCGATAATAATCCAGCATAGACATCTTAATAGGCTACAAACCCAGAAGTCTTTTCAGAGTCACAGTCCTATATAGCTAAGATGTTTTCCAGAATTTCTATTTAATAAAGTTCAGAAACTGGGAAAAGTCACTGTACATTGATGACAAAATAGACATAGACCTAGGAAGTGGCTGGTTCCTTATATTGAGTAATTGCTTTTATGTCCTTCTTGTACTTTATGTTTTCATACTTCTCTATATTGCAAGGATCCTTGGATATTAAGGGAAGAATAAGGATGTTGCAACATATCAGCATTATTATCTGCCCTCCTATTCAGAAAAAAACAGTCCAGAAATCAGATCTATAAATATATGATTTTCTTTACATTACATTTACCACTTCAGAGTCACAGATTAGGAATCTATTGTACCTGAAGACCTAAAACCATATTTTAAAATCTGCTGTCATGGATACCAGTGGATTTTTACTGTTAGACCATTTCAGACTTCTGGTTCCATGACTCTACTTGGTGGAAAGTCTTTTAAAAAGACACTACATCTGTCCCTCTCCATGAACGTGACCCTCAAATATTGCTTGCCTCAGGCCAGAGGATGTGTTAACATTATCTTAGGAATCTCACACAGTACCTTGTCCCAAACCAAATTTTCTTGTTAGTCATTTGGAGTTTTCTTAAGCAATATAATCTTTTAATAATAAGTAGATTACCAAAAAGAAAATACATAAACCAGAAGATTAAATTCTAAGCACAGATTTCACATTCTGTCTAGAGGTCTGGCAGAGCTCCTTTACTCAGTTAGGTACAGAGAGAACCAATGATTTAAACCAGTCCCAGTCATCTAGGAGCAGATTTTAGGACTTTATATATTTTTTCTCATGACAAGGAGTAGTCGCCCATTTGAATATAAGGTTACAAGGCCTGTAGCATTTCTCTAAGCATTCCCATCTATAAACTTTATCAAGCCAAAAAAGAGAATTTTGGCTATTTTGCTGGGCAATCCCTGGAATAACACAACAGTTCAGTCAGGGCAGTGTCTAGAAATCCTTGGGCAGCAGATTATAGCACATGCTCAGGTCAGCTATGCTGAGTGTGCAGGGATTTGAAGACATCAGATGCAAGTAGCTGCCTATGGTTCATTTGCTGTACAGATATCCTGTGACTGTGTAATAAAACTGCATATTCTGGATGGGCTGGAATCATTGCACATTACTGTAGAACTGACCTGTCCAAAGCATATGGAATATATTTGGATGCACAGTGCAAGTACAGCTTCCCCATAAGCAGTGCCCAGCACACTGGATAAACCCCAAACACATCATATACAATGCTTTGTGCATGTGCACCTACCTTTTTGTCCAACAAATCCTTGCAAAAATATGGAAGCCTCATGTGAATACCAAATAAATGGCAATCATGGTAACTGTAAATTTGACATCCAGTTATGTATATTATGAGCTTCTGTTGCAGTGAAGATTCTTTTTGTTTCCTTTTCTTGCTTCTGTATCTTATTTGTTTTTTGTGGTTTTGTTTTTGTTGTTTGTAAGTGTGAAATTCCAGTAATAAATATTCACTTAACACACAGAACCTAGTTCAGAGCTCTGAGATATTGTTTGATAAAGTTAAAAGCCAGCTGACAGATTAATAATTAAATCAAAGTTTCTATTAAGGCAAAAAATGAGAAAGCACAAAAGGATATTTGACTCTAGACAAGATGATGACTTAAATCCCGTTAAAGAAACCCCCATAACAAGATTTGCTATAAATGGAAAAAAAAATGCCACCTCCACAGACCTATTGTTAAAAGTTTAGAAGAACATCCTAGTTGCAAAATGAAGGTCAAAGATCTAATAGGGGTTCAGATGTCAAGGAGATATGTAACAGTTCAGGAGTTAAAAATCAAGGTAGAACTCACTATAGTTTTAAAGTAATTTTTTTTTTACTCTAGTTGTCTGTGGAAGGAAAGCTATTTACAAAAATGGTATTAGAGTCTAATATGATACAGTGGTTTAAAAAAAAAATCAATGAAGTAGATAGTGTATCACATTTGTCTCTAATGTAATTACGTTTCTTTCCAGTAGGATATCCACTAGAGATTCAAATTATAAAAAAACTCTCGAAGCCCTTTCCACAGGCTATAGGACTGAAATATGCTTTATGGAATTCAGACTTTACCTTAAACTTTGATCAGCTTTAATTTCACATCTCTGTTAGAAACAAGCTTCAAAATAAAACAAAAGAAAAATCATTGTTTGAAGTACAGCACACTGTAGATTGGAAATAAATAGTAGGCATAAAAGAAACATTGCCCTGAACCGTGCATAAAGGCAGTTTGACACAGACTAAAATCTCCTTAGGTGTATGACCAGTACTTTGAAACTACACATTAACTGTAATAGTGTTTTCCAAAGCATTCATCTTAAGACTAGAAGTGTTCTCTGCGTTTATAGTCTTTGGTGATTTTTGTAGATTTTTTCTGCTTTTCCCTCCATTTAAGGCAGCATTTTTTTCCTGAATAGCAGTCTTCCTAAGATCAGCACAGTGTTTTAGCAAGTTTTAGTGCGACCAAGAAGTATCCAGAGTCTGAACAGCCTGCTATTTAACTCAGGACTGGCTCCTGACTATAGATGGTACTGAAGCTCAGGACCAAAGTGTAGGAACAAGAACAGACAGAAGCAGGGAATACTGGGCAATGTATTCACTAAGCTCTTCTCAATGTAGGCAGCTACATTTACTGCCAGCTAGAAGCACATTTGTGCATTCAGGCTTAGTCACAGCACGCTCCGGGAATCCAATCAGTGAGAAACGTGTGGGATCACTGTGGTCCTAACTTCTTCCATGAAGAAGGGGTGGAGTTTGTCAGTAAGTCTCAGAAGAAAAGGGCTTTTTCATCAGTCAGACTACTAACTTATCTAGACTCCATGATGAGTCAACTGGGCTCCAAGGGTCCAAACTACTTTGAAGATTACAGGGCAGGAGGAAGGAGGAAGAAAAGCTTTTAAGTCAAAAAGGAGTACAAAGCCCCAGCTAGCTTTTTGAGTTGTTTTCTGGCTAGGATTACATTGGTCTTTTCCCAGTTTCAATTCATCTGTTTTCATCCAGGGGACAATCTCTTGCAGTCTTTTTGGCTTCATTATGATGGGACTGATTGTCTCGGAAAAAATATGTTGATGTGTTACTGCCATTCGCAGGTCAGCTAAAGCTGTGGCATTTGAGCCATCTCTCCACACTGCTTCAGCATTCAAAAAGGGGAGAAGCTATCTGATGCTATCTGATAGATCAGGGTTTCTGGAAAAACGTACATTTTGAAACACCTGGCTCAATGACAGTATTTCTAAAAATTCCATATGCATATAAAAATTCACTCTTCAGCCCAACAAAGCATTGCTACAGTGAACAGAGGGAGGCCTGACATTACAAATGGGAACAAAATACTCCAAAATAAGACTATGGGATGGAATTTCCGCTGGAGTCTTTTGTCATTTATTTTGCATGGTCTAAATTAACCAATTAAATATTTCAGAAATAAAATTATTTGGCTTGTAAACTGTGTAGAATAAAATGTTTGAATAGCTGGGTTCTATAAATCAACCTATGTAATATAAGACACTAGTCATGTTTTTACCTACCCTTTTAAAGGATTAACAGGGAACTGGCAAGAAGAACAGTAATGTTGATATGAGCTTCCAGCTGGGATTGATTACAGGCTACAGCCTAATGCAGTAATGCTTTGTGCTAGCACAACAGTTTAACTAGAGAGTGCTCACAATACATATCCCCCACCTTCTGCCTCTTAAGTGGTGATATAAAGAAACTAGCTAATTTTGTTGTGATTTTGACCTTTGATCTGTTAAATCCCCAAATTAATTATCTAGCATGCACATGATCTACTGTTTAAATTAGAGTACATTTGTAAAACACATCTCACGTGTGCAGCTTGTTTCCAGGCAAGTCTTTTGTTTGGCCCCCCTCCTCACTGAAGTTCAGAGGACACTGCAAAGTGCACAGAGTGGACATAGATAAAGTCTGTAGGTGCTTTGGAATAATACTTTGGAATTTAAAATCAAGAATTGCAGGCAGTCGTCAGGCTACCTTTCCTACGGATTATCCAAAGTAATGGATAAAATAAAATGTGCAGTACTGTTAGAAGTACAATTCACGCTTTGCTTAGTGGGCTGATGTATTTGGAAACTGTTTTTATCATGAGAGAAATTCCTGGGATGGAATCACAAGGCAGGAAGTGTACTGCAAGATGTGTTAACAGATACTACAGTCTGGGACAATGAGGATCAACTGTTCTTGTCTAGTTATTAATATTTCTGGAGATATTTTTACAGATATTTTTAAGTTGCTGAGCCTGAAATGATTTATTTCTGAACATTTCAACTTTGGAGGATTTGCATGCTGTCACAGAAAATGAAGGTGCCTAAAGTAAAAAGTTGACATACAAGCAACAAAGTGTTTGTCCTAATGATCACAGTATCTACTGTGGAAATAAAAAAGTGACTTTAGGGTCACTTCTTGTCTGAAGTCTCTATCACTTTAACTAACTCTAGATCTAATAGTAGCAAAACTAAAAACAACCTTTTCTTCTAGACTGCAACCGTGTGTAAGGAAGGTCAGAAAAGGGCTGAGTTCCACATGGAAACAATGTAGAAAAATGTAGTTCTTGATGCTGATAAAATTTTGTATATAAAAGTACCTTATTTCACTACTACAAATTTTTGAAGGAAAGTGGCTAATGTAGCATTTCGGGGAGATCCCAATCCTATCATCACGAGCATCATGTTAAGTTAAACAACACCTATGGAATCACAAGTCTCTCAGGCATCCTTGATTTCTTTGGGCTTGAAATGGCAGAGCTAGGCACTGAGATACTAAGAGATTTCTTGGGATGTGCAGAGGTAGAACTGCAAGGGACAGGGGAGTGAAATTCAGATAAGGATGCAGATGACTGGGGTTACTTCGTATGTTGGATATTTTGGCCTTACGTGCTTCATGTCTTTTTAAGGGCTACCTTCTACCTGGGTTCATTGGATGTAGCCCTGCCTGAATATAAACAGAAGTAGTATTACAGAAACAGTCTAACAATCAAGCTTTCCAGTCCATTTAGCAGGCCTAAGAATTTGGGGGAGACAATCAAACTTTTCAATGTGTATATGCACCCTTGAATCTTTCGGTTAGTTGGAAAAGTTATTTATGAATATCTCACAAACTGCATAGATGATTTAGGTGTGTCTGTACGGCTTCTCTATATGTTTATGAATATAGGTGTGTTTGCTCAGAAAAGTTAATTTGCAGGGATGTTCATGGGAGCTGACTTGAAATAGAAATGACAGAGAAAGAAAAAAAAAGGAAAATTATAGGGGGGATTTCTGTAGCTTTAGGAAACGTGAGGAACATCTTCTTATAGGCAGACACATCTGACATTTAACAGTGACTGCAGGGATGCAACCTTCTTAAAAAGTAGGGGAATTGCAGTCCAAATGGATTCTGAACATACTAATGCTGAAATAGTGTATGTATAGGACAATCTCTTACCACATCATGATCAAGCCTCTGACACTGAGCATTTATGAGCCCACAACACCCACCACATGTGGTCATATCCTTTGCAAATATGATTCTGCACAAACAGAAGATAGCAAACACTGGTATTCTTGCTTAAAAATGGTAAAAGAGAAACAAATTTATAGTATGATAAATGCAATTGACATAAGTAATAATGAATTTGTGAGAACGAATGAGTGATTACTTTTAAAAAGAACTAGTTGGAACAGGAGGCCTATTATGAGATATTTACATACAGTTTTTCAGCTGAGAGATTTTAAAATTTGAAGAAATCACTTGATCATATATTCTGACATTCTACATGAAATACAATTTAGGAATTCCCTGAATTAATTTCTTCTTCAAGGCTAATAGCTGCAACTGCATTGGAGTCTATCTTTTAGGAGGAGAACACAAAACAAAGCCTTATAGTAAGAGGGACATTACCCATGATAAGTTTTCTAGCTGAACTTCCCTCTTGTCAAAATGCAGAATGTAAGCAGACAGAAGAAACACCTCCCCACACCCCTTGCACAACCTAATGTAACAGAGCTGTGACACTGGTTGGGACCTCCAGACACTTCCAGAATACTAGAACATGAAACATACTTCAGCTTGCTTCCCCAAGGAAATGAAGGTTATGTAATCATGATTTCTATCTGCTTGCCTGTCTTTCTTTCCATGCCAGTGCTTTCTTCACTTCCCCTAATAACTTCTGAACTTGTTAATCAGTTTCAACCAGAATTGACACCGGTCCAGCAAAAAAGGTAGGAGAGGAGTTAGGGGAAAGGGAAAGAAGAAATGTGCTGGGAAATCTGTAAGAAGCCTGAACCAGGCTTCATTAGTTGTTCTGCTCACAGAACAGCTTTTTTTCTGAACTGATCTGTGGCCCTCTCTATTCTTGAGTCATATCTACATACTTGTCTGACAATAAGTGCTTTCTATTTACTACAGCATCAGAGCCAAGATAGTTAAGGATGAGAAAATTGGATTCTATTCTTCCTTATAAGTCACTAGTAAAAATGCCAGCTATGCAACTGTACAATCTTTATTATCAAAGATAATATAAGAGAAAGAAAACAACCAGATTTTCACATTCCAGGCTATGTATGCACTTCTGGAAGCTGGAAAGTTCCTCTCCAGGGCCATAAACTGAACACATTTGTACATATGGGATACAAATGGAAACAAATCCACCACAATGCCTTTTTTCCCCTTGACACTTGAAAATGCATGAAATAGAACATTTAGCTGTGCATATTAACTGCTGGGCTGAACAGTCCTTCAGTGCTGTGTAATAGTGGAATAATAGTCTACCTTAATAGCTACATGAAATGAAGAATATTGAAATAAGGGGGCTAGATGCCAGGTTAATATCAAGAGACTACACAGTACTAGCGCCACATGGCTTGGTCGACCACTGCAGACATTGAGTTTTGCTGGCAGAAGCATAGCAAGGCTGGACAGTAAGATGGGACATTCCAAAGCTGAATCTGTTACTCTCTGAATGAATCATTACTTACAACTGGAAAGCTGTTAGAGACTAACTTAGCATCCATAGCTCATTAAAAGCATCTTCAAAGTGAATATTAATTACATCTTGGAAAATGTCAGGTTTTGAACAGTTGGAATGACAAAGTAGGCTAGTTCGGTGGGGAGACTTATCTTGCCCATCAGCAACCAGCCTTCCGCTTATGTTCCTTTGGACATCTCTCGCTTTACTTTCTTGTTGTTGCCAAGAAAACACTTCCATATTGCTGTACATACTGTACTGGACACTGCATGCCCATGTGCTGTTTACAGAATCAGAAAAACAGCCAATGCCCAAAGTAATTTTCCATACCTCTTGCTTTTTTCAAAAAGCAAACCAAAAAGGTTAGTTACTTGTTTAGTTGTTGAGTTTGAGTCTGCAGTGCAGGAAATAGAGCTCTGCCGTGGCAAATTGGGGACTATGTGAAGTGTCTTATGCAGGAGGTCAGATTAAATGATCAAAGCAGTTCCTTCTGGCCTTAAAGTCTTCTATTCTGTTTTAATAGTATTTATTAGAAGTTACTACGTAATTCAGTGATATTCTGATCATGGAAAAGTTACTTCAGTTTTACCAATACACAATCATACAATTATACAATGTGGTAATTGAAAACAAAGAGACTGCTAGAAAAAGATTATCCTGTGGAATGATCTTTGCTATTTTGGGAAAAACAGTCACAACTTAATCGCAGTTCTTGTGGTTTGTAACTTAGATGGGACCATGTAGAGACTGGTAGCAAAATGCAGGGCAGAGTGTTAAAAAGAATTTGTATTCAGAAGGCTCCCAGAGCACAGCCCTAGAAATTTCTTTATGCTTTTACTGCACTTTATGATCAACAACACACAGGGTAAAGCAACCAGTCATCTCCATACTCCTTTCAGAGCTCCTGCTGCTGTCTTCTACTCTTCATGACAGACTCTGTCAGAACACCCTTTATCTGACCTTTACTCATACAAACCACCACAGTCCAGAAGGCAGAAATCTCTAGAGTCCATCACTGGTTTGTTTATAACAAATGTAGGTTTGTTTTTTATTAGCTCTTTCATTCCAGAGATAAAAGGAAGAAAGTGCTGAGAGGAACAGAAGAGAAAAATGTATTTTTTCTCATCCTTGTGCTAACTGAAAACAATGGAATTATTGCTTTCCCTTCTGTCCCCTTTCCATTGTGTAATATGGATGCCACCTTGCTTCTACAATTGCTCTGCAATACTATATTCCAGAGTGCAGAGCTGTCCCATAAAGAGCCCATCCGAGGGGGTGTAAATTCAGAGTGTAGACTGGGATATCTTAACTTTTCTACAGCTCTTTGGCTACCTACCGTTTAAAAATATTAACATAGCAAAGAAACCACAGTCCATTCTTATCATGATCTCTTGAAGTTTCAGAATCCTCCTTCAAAAAAGTCATTTTATGAAGGCACTAAATGATCAAGTAACAGTTAAACAAGTTCTTATTTGCTCTGTAACAAAGATATGGTATGAAAATCATTCACCCCTGCTGCTAGCCCTTTTGTCTTAGCAGTAGGCAACTATTCATTCCATGTAGTGTGGAATGGAGTGGACCTTTTCTCATGCTAGTTGAGGCATTTCTTACAGTCTATTTGAGACAGCATTCTCAAGGGTTCTTTTTCTTTCAGTCCTCAAGGCAAACTACATAAGTACTTTCAAAAAAACAAGGCCATTAAGCTTTCAATAGATTATTTTTTAACAATCCAATTGAGTTAATAGAGAATCATACCTTTTTCCTAAATTGCTATAGAAATATGATTATTTTCAAGTAAGTGGAAATTTTCTGGAAAATTTCCATGAGAAACCTGTGGTTTCCATCTGTATTAACATCTCTGTAACTTTTCCTTTAAGAAGACCATTCAAAATGCTTTTTCATTTCTCACAATATACATTTCAACTCAGCGACATCAGCACACCTGACAGTCCCATGAATTCTACTCATCTGGTATTCTAGRGAACACAGAAAACAGCCACTCGATGCAGCCTGCCTCTTGACAGCTTGACTCTGCAACCAAGGCTTCCTGATTAGTACTCGACATGCTCTGAAGTCAACAGTGGGCTGAATACATGTACTCCTAACCAGGTAGATGAAAATGTATCAGAGGCTGACAGTAGCCATGTGCCCATTACACCAAATTATTCATGCATGTATTATATGTATTGTATGGTCAAACCTGGAGTACACTGTACAAATGATATTTCTTTCCTAAAGAATCTAAAGCCTTATTTTGCAGTGGCATCTTTGACTATGAAAATTATTGCATCGAGTGATAGCATGCCCAGGAGCACTGCATATAGGCTACCGTTTGTGAAAGTGCTATTGGGGAGTCAGAGATTTCTAAAGCCACTGTATTGGTACTGAACATCTACTAGTTTACTAATTGAAATAAGCGTCTGTGATGTCCTACCTGACACCATGCCACTGCCTGACACTATGAAGAACTTTCTGTTTTTTCTTATTGGTATACCAGTGTAATTCATGAAGTATTTCACTTCATATGTGAAATATCTTAAGGAGTTGCTTATATGCTCAAGAACGAAGCCAAAAAGCTATCAATGCACTCAAAATATTGTTTGAGCAATAATTTTAAAAGGTAGCACAGACCATTACAACATTACCATAGGCCCTGTGTTGGGATGCAGCAAGGGCTGACTGCTCCCTGTGGGATGGGGAGCCAGGAGCGCAACCACATGACAAGCAGAGCAGACAGAGATGGTAGCCAGGTTCAACCAAGAGTCCAGACCATCAGGGCAGTTTGTGGTGATGAGGCAGGGCCAAGCTGTCAATCTGCAGGACAGGGTCAGGCTGGATCAGGTCCAGTGATAGCTGGGCAGGTCTGTAGAGACAGGACCAGGCCAAGGCTGGGCAGGTTGGGGTGGGGGTCGGGGATCCAGTGGCTGAGCAGGGGCAGGGCCATGGCGGGGCTGGAACCGCGGCTAGGGCTGGGGCTGGGGGGCAGCGACTGTTGGCCCCAGGCTGGACTGACATGGGGCCAGGGCTGGGGCAGGGGAA
>NW_020450986.1:260125-270081 GCF_003343035.1 Apteryx rowi
GGGGGCCCACGGGACCCTGACACCCTGTCAGAAATAAGAGATTCAGTGTACTAGCAGCTGTACAGAAAAATAGTGAAGTGCAATCACTATTTCAGATAGATTTCAAATAGTGAGCCAGGTAATTTGTAGCAAAACAAGCAGAACAAATAGATTGTAATAATTAACTATTAATAAAGACAAACACATTCCCAACATGGTTTAGTACTTGCATCACAAAACATGAAAATGCAAGTGTGGTGTACAAAAGCAAACAGAATCAACTCACTCGTTGTACAAGCCATTTTAAATAATATGGTTGTGGCTGATAACCTATCAGTAAAAGAAATGCTTCTGCTTGTGAACATAGCTTTTTTTACAGGAGTTTCTTAACATTGCACAGTAAAGTCTTTCATCAAAAAGCAAAACAACAACAACAAACTCTCAGCAGCCCAAATCAGTAGAAATAGTTTCAAATTCGTCGTGCTACATTAAAATGTGAGTTTCTTTTGAGATATGTGATGCTGCTATTTCTCTGAAACTATACCAGCCATTCAAAACTGGTTTCACTCAATTTAACTTCCTATTGATCCTTCTAAATTATAAATATTAAGTACTTGATTTCACAGCAAACTGAATGAACAGTTCTGAGGTTCTTTAAGCATGGCCACTGGAAATGCATGGACCAGTTGGAATCAGAGATTATAGCAATGTCCCATTGGCCTGCAATTTTCTGGCAGCTGAGCATCATTGCCTGGATATATATAATGGCTTGTACTGCAAGTTTTTCTCCTGAGAGCTGAATCTAAACTGGAAAATCCTAGCTTCAGAGCATAAACCTACCCAAATGAATAATTCTATTTCCATGGGACCTGTAAAGCTGTGGAGATAGGTTCAGTCCAGAGGATAGGTATTTATATTAAGTCCTTTGAGTAAATTTATCTGCTGAAAAAAAAAAAGACATAAAAGATTAAAAGAGATGAAAGTGAAAGTGTCCATAAAGTGAAAAAAAAAGAAGGAAGTGAAGGAAGAAAGAGAGGTTCAGGTTTTCTGGAACTGCATGGTGATGCCATAAGCTATGAATATTTCTATAAAGCTAGACATGTGTGATCCATTTCCTGTCTAGGCTGCACTGTTGGCTTGAATCCAAACCTATGCCCTAGCTCACTGTATACCCAAACTGTTGAATCCTTAAGCCAAGTTGTTGTGGCCATAGCTATGGTCAGAGGACTGTGAGGGTCAGAAGCATGGTGGTCTCTCCCACCTGTGTCTAGTATGGAGTATGGACGAAACGGTGAGCTGCAACTGAAGGTGATTACAGAAGGTGCTTCTAGCCTTCTCCCAGCAAATGAGTTGTTGTTTCCCAGCTGCCCCCAGAGGCCAACTGTGATGGAACTCTTCCTTTCCTCTGCTTCCAAGAGGCCATACAGCCAGCTGGGAAGTTTACTACCAGTTGCTGTGTTTTAGCTAAATACATTGCTAGTCATGTGAGCAATTCCTCTGTATTCCACTCACCTCCCCCAATGTCAGGCCCCTCTTGGAAAAGAGAGTATTTAAAAAGGAATGTTTGACTCACAGGCAGATCCTGGTCTCATTTTGGAGGACTTGGTCCTTCAGCTTAGGTTGATGTCTGCCTGGATGAAGTTGTAGCTCTAGCTTAAGCTAAACTATTTGAGAGGGGATATGAATCTCAGCTGGGTCCATTAAGCCAAGCCGCAGAGTTTAACCCTTGGCCATCGTTATCGTATCATCATGATAGAAGTCTAGATAATCTCTCAAGGTCTTTTCCATGCCTGTCTTCTGTGATTACAGGTATTGGGTGCAATCAGTATTGCAGGATGTCTGCACTGTCTGCTATTGCTCTGAACAGAAGAAAAATGTCTGCTCTAGGAGGCAACACATTACCCCAAATTATTTGACTGATGAAGTAGGTTTTTTTCTTTGGCTAGTTGCTTGGGTTTTCTTGCATAGCAGTTGCTTTTAAGTCATTTTTGTGTACCATAAGGTACTTGTGCTATAAAATAAATTTTAATATCTGAGGTCCAGATTCTACAATGAACTTTCTGCGGACTGCCATTTATTAGAGCCATAATGAAATCTGTGGTTTCCTTTACTATAATAGGACCAGTTGATGGCGAGGGATTGTTCTCCAAGAGTTCACTGGAAGATAAGGGACTAAAGGTAATCAAGTAATCAAGGGAATAAAAGTAATCAAGAATTTTAGAACAGACCTGTATCAATAGCCTGAACTCTTTCTGAAGGGAATTGCTCGTGATTTAGGACCATTTAGTAACTGTACTCAGAATCTTATAGGATATATATGCATAACCCCTAAACAATAGCAACAGCCATTTTTAGCATGATGTTGAGATAGATCCTCAACTTCATAACACTATTTTGGCAGATTCTGACGTGCTTACTTGAAGCTCGATGTTACCTTTCTTCAAGAAGTTCTACTTAAATGAGTGGGGCAGCCATGGATTTAGTTGCAGTGTAACTACTGAGAAAAACACATGGGTTATAAGTTAGAATGGGGTCAAAGGGATGCTCATTAGGACTATGGAGCTTTTTTGTAGAGATAATCAGAGAACAGAGTGAGTTAATAGTGATGCTTCCTACCTGCATAATCTGCAAAAGGAATCAGCTCCATTTATTATTCTGAAATAGCAGGTGCACCAAAAACAACTGGAGAATACCCAGTACATGTACTGCTTTTCATGTATTTTTTGTATAAAGAACAGATTGCCTTTATTGCTCCTGACCTTACATTTCTTTGTCAAACATATCAATCACTCCCCCTAACCTTTAATAGGAAAGGCTAAAGTTGTTTACTGCAGCGATTCCTATTCACCACAAGGACACAACCTCCATTCTGAACCAGTCAGATTTGCATACCTTCCACTGATTATCCAAAAAGATTGCTTCTTCCCCTAAAATATTTGTCCATTTTATACATTTTTTTCCCAAGGAGGTCATTCATTGCCAGTGAGGTTAAATCTAAAAGTCAGCAGTATTTGGCAGAGATTTATGTGGGAATAGATATGGGTCTGTACAGCTCTCAGACTGATTAAATAAAGAATGTCATGGGAGTAGTATGATAGTGTATGCATACTCCAGTAAATGAAAGTAATGCATTAGAATGCAGCTTTAGGGTCTAATTTAAAAACATAATTCAGACACAAGCAGAAGCCTTTAAAATATTGGCAGATGTCTTGATACTGTATTTCAAATAGAGGACAAAGTGGATTAAAGGTAAATGTAATCCAAATAATGGTGCTGTTTCATTTATTTTTCGCTTATGTTTTATTTCTTTTAAAGAAATTTAATTTGTAGAGGATTGTTTCCTGGGTTTTCATATTTTTATGCAGATCCGCTTAAAAATATGAGCATAAAACCCCCCACCAACATTCATTACACATTGATACTTCTCTGAGGCAGCCTCAGTTACAGTAATTCACAGCCTTTACTCAGCCTAGGTGAAATAAATACCGTTGTTCAAAGGAGCATTTCAATAAGCAGAAACTTTGATTCCCCTCCTTCTGTCCCCTGTCCCCTTTCGATCCCATTATTTGTCAAGGTGATTAGGCTTAACTGGGTATTCTCACTTAGGATTCTCAACTTTTATTGTAGCCCATTGCTGAAGGACAGACAGGCTATTATTGTCTCTGCTCTGCTTTATATTTTTCCCTAGTGACATTCTATCAGGTTGGTGCTTTTACAACATTCTTTCTCTTCCATCTTCCCTGCACAACTTTAGAAGCCAGGAGAAAAAGAATAAAAATTCAAATGTGGCTCAAGTACATTGGTAAATGGTGTGAAAGATAGTTTCTCAATTCAAGAAAAGTTGGCTGGAGGACCTGACACATATTTATGTCCTCATATGTCTGAGTAGGCAGACAATTGATCTTATGTTGAGACCTTCTAATTTCCTTAACCATTTATATGCTTTTGAGTTCATGATTGTGAATGTCACTGGGACCCTGTAGCACTCATTTTATTGAACATTTTTTGACTAAATCCAGAGTCAGTGGGGGGAAGGAGAAGGTAAGCTATTTAATTTTATTTTGAACTTGCAACTTAGCTGAAGTAATAAGATGAATAAAAATGACATGTTAAAACCATATTGACTGTATTTCAGCATTGTAATTCTATTTTGACTTTTTGTCCACTTTAGTATCAATCATGCCATTAAAAGCACAGAGAAACTCTGAATCCCTTCAATGGGAATAGGATCAGATCCTCCCAGACTTTCACACTCATTGCACATATGAGTGGCCTGATTTTTCAGATGTAATATAATGTAATCTTCTC
This sequence comes from Apteryx rowi, assembly GCF_003343035.1. NCBI lineage: Eukaryota > Metazoa > Chordata > Aves > Apterygiformes > Apterygidae > Apteryx > Apteryx rowi. The sequence goes on from NW_020450986.1 coordinate 264,413, forward strand.
ATGGAGAAGAAAGAAACTCTGCTCCTGATGTGTTTAAACCAAGACTGACTTTCCCTAAGAAAGTAAAGCCCAGCTCAAGAAGAAATTCTGAATTTAAAGAAGGAACTTGAAGCTTTATACTCTCTGTCATGCAGAAGGTCAAACCAGAGTATCACAGAGACTGCTTGACCGTAAAAGTCATAGAAACATTGGCTGTAAATAGGCTCTGGAAGTCATCTAGTCTAACCTTCTGCCTGAAGCAGGAATACTGCCAGCTTGATCAGATCAGCTGTGGCCTTGTCTAGCAGAGTCTTGAAAACCTCCAGGGTTGGAGATTCGATCCATCATGAGTTTAATAATCTGAAATATCCAGTGAGATATTTATAGTTCCAAAGATTTCCACAACAAGGAACAATCCTTGGATCTCAGGCCAGAAGATGTAGAGCACTTGTGTTTACAGTGTTCTTGTCTTGGGATGGACTGTCCTTTTCCCATATAGCACTACATCTAGATCTCCGCAGAGAAGCAAGGAGTACAGCTGTAAGACGTAATTGCTGTTGTATTTTGTTTTGCTTTTCTCCTTTCAAATCATCTGGAGTCCACCAGAGTGGAGTTTTGTAGCATGAGGGCAAGGACATTTGTAGCATGTGGGTACGTGTGGGGTTGTGATGCTCAAGTCTTGCTGGGATAGTATGGACAGACAAGTAATGGATTTAGCTGGAAGAAGCATGCTTGACATGTTTCTTGTGAATACAATCCATAGAGAATCATATCTGGAGGGGAAAAGGACACTATCAGGGCTTCTCAGAGGAAATTTGCTTAGTTAATTCAAAAAGGGAGCCCATGTAGGAACTAAAATATACGTAGTATAGGTGAACAGAGGGCCAAAACAGAAAACTAAACTGGCGAGCTAAATTATATGACCACTGGCCAGATATACTCCGTAAATATCCTCTAGTTGTCTCTTCCAAGTAGTATACTCCTACTCTGATTCACTTGCCACCTTTTCTGTCTTTACCAGTCTTCAGACTAAGGGAGAGACCTACCCAGACTCCAAAGTGGAAAAAAAAAATAAACAGTAGCTCTCTTCCACCATTAGCATATAGACTTAGGTGTGAAAATATGGAGAGCAAGAATCTGTACTCATGGGCTTTAGGCTGAATTAATATTGCCAGTTACAGGTGTTTAGCTTAGTTGTTGGGATTGCTATAACATCTAGATTCAAGAGCATAGTAAGTAACAAGTACAGGCATACCTCGTTTTATTGTGCTTCGCTTTATTGCGCTTCGCAGATACTGCATTTTTTACAAATTGAAGGTTTGTGGCAACCCTGTGTCGAGCAAGTCTATCGGTGTCATTTTTCCAACAGCATGTGCTCACTTCGTATCTCTGTGTCACATTTTGGTAATTTTCGCAATAGTTCAAACTTTTTCATTATTATTATATTTGTTATGGTGATCTGTGATCAGTAATCTTTGATGTTACTATTGTAACTGTTTTGGGGCACTGTGAACCGCACCCATTTAAGATGGTGAACTTAATCGGTAAATGTTGCGTGTGTTGTGACTGCTCCAACAACCAGCCATTCCCCTGTCTCTCTCCCTCTCCTCGGGCCTCCCTATTCCCTGAGACACAACAATATTGAAATTAAGGCAATTAATAACCCTACAATGGCCTCTAAGTGTTCAAGTGAAAGGAAGAGTCGCATGTCTCTCACTTTAAATCAAAAGCTAGAAATGATGAAGCTTAGCGAGGAAGGCACATCGAGAGCCAAGAGAGGCCAACAGCTGGGCCCCTTGTGCCAAACAGCCAAGTTGTGAATGCAAAGAAAAAGTTCTGGAAGGAAATTCAAAGTGCTACTCCAGTGAACACACGAATGATAAGAAAGCAAAACAGCCCTACTGCTGATATGGAGAAAGTTTTAGTGGCCTGGATAGAAGATCAAACCAGTCACAACATTCCCTTAAGCCAAAGCCGAATCCAGAGCAAGGCTCTAACTCTCTTCAATTCTGTGAAGGCTGAGAGAGGTGAGGAAGCTGCAGAAGAAAAGTTTGAAGCTGGCAGAGGTTGGTTCATGAGGTTTAAGGAAAGAAGCCGTCTCCATAACATAAAAGTGTAAGGCGAAGCAGCAAGTGCTGATGTAGAAGCCGCAGCAAGTTATCGAGAAGATCTAGCTAAAAGAATTGATGAAGGTGGCTACACTAAACAATAGATTTTCAAGGTAGATGAAATGGCCTTCTATTGGAAGAAGATGCCATCTAGGACTTCCATAGCCAGAGAGGAGAAGTCAATGCCTGGCTTCAAAGCTTCAAAGGACAGGCTGACTCTCTTGTTAAGGGCTATTGCAGCTGGTGACTTTAAGTTGAAGCCAATGCTCACTTACCATTCCGAAAATCCTAGGGCCCTTAAGAATTATGCTCAATCTACTCTGCCTTTGCTCTATAAATGGAACAACAAAGCCTGGATGACAGCACATCTGTTTACAACATGGTTTACTGAATATTTTCAGCCCACTGTTGAGACCTACTGCTCAGAAAAAAAGATTCCTTTCAAAATATTACTGCTCATTGACAATGCACCTGGTCACCCAAGAGCTCTGATGGAGATGTACAATGAGATTAATGTTGTTTTCATGCCTGCTAACACAACATCCATTCTGCAGCCCATGGATCAAGGAGTCATTTTGAGTTTCAAGTCTTATTATTTAAGAAATACCTTTCRTAAGGCTGTAGCTGCCATAGATAGTGATTCCTCTGATGGTTCTGGGCAAAGTAAATTAAAAACCTTCTGGAAAGGTTTCACTATTCTAGATGCCATTAAGAACATTCATGATTCATGGGAGGAGGTCAAAATATCAACATTAACAGGAGTTTGGAAGAAGTTGATTCCAACCCTCATGGATGACTTGGAGTGGTTCAAGACTTCAGTGGAGGAAGTAACTGCAGATGTGGTGGAAATAGTAAGTGAACTACAATTAGAAGTGGAGCCTGAAGATGTAACTGAATTGCTGCAACCTCGTGATAAAACTTTAACGGATGAGGAGCTGCTTCCTATGGATGAGCAAAGAAAGTGGTTTCTTGAGACAGAATCTACTCTGGGTGAAGATGCTGTGAACATTGTTGAAATGACAGCAAAGGATTTAGAATATTACATAAACTTAGTTGATAAAGCAGCAGCAGGGTTTGAGAGGACTGACTCCAATTTTGAAAGAAGTTCTATTGTGGGTAAAATGCTATCAAACAGCATTGCATGCTACAGAGAAATCCTTCATGAAAGGAAGAGTCAACGATGAGGCAAACTTCATTGCTGTCTTATTTTAAGAAATTGCCACAGCCACCCCAGCCTTCAGCAACCACCACCCTGATCAGTCAGCAGCCATCAACATCGAGGCAAGACCCTCCATCAGTAAAAAGATTGCGACTCGCTGAAGGCTCAGATGATGGTTAGCATTTTTCAGCAATAAAGTATTTTTTAATGAGGGTATGTACATTTTTTTTAGACATAATGCTATTGCACACTTAATAGATTACAGTATAGTGTAAACATAACTTTTATATGCACTGGGAAACCAAAAAATTTGTGTGACTCGCTTTATTGCGATACTTGCTTTATTGCTTTATTGCTATTGCTTTATTATACCCGCAATATCTCCAAGGTATGCCTGTACTTAAGCAAACTGGCACTGTGCTTCTCTCCTTTGACTGTGTAAGGGGACTCCTTCGACTGTGCAAGWCTGCCAGCCCTAAATAGAAATTAGTAAAAATATACCATTGTTGAATTTAAGAGATGCTCTATATAAAGCCTTGTTAATATGTGAGAAGTAATTAAAAGCCAATGGTTTGACAAATCTGTTGAGGTATCCATTTTTTAATATATTTCAGATAAAGCTAATGGTAAGAAATATCTTCTCTACCATCCTAATATCTTTCAATAACAAAAAAAAAAAAATTTTTTTTTAAATTCTCTTGTAAAACTGGAGAAGGTGAAGATAGAAGCCACAGAATAATGTGAGGACTGGAACAAATTCTTTACAGTGGTAGAGTTAGGGCGCTTGATCTGATTAGCTCGTCAAATGTTCAAGTGTTGATTTGACTGTGGAATAGTATAAATGCTTTTATGTGGAGAAAATATTTCATATTTGAAGCTTCCTTAATATAGCTAAAAAGGCATAAGAGGAACCAGGGGCTGCACTTAAAGGCAGATTAATTCAGATTGGGAAGAAAACACACATTTATGATAGTGAAAGCGATTAGTCCTTGGAACTAGTGGACATGAGAAATGGTATATCCTTCATCTTTTGTTATCCTTCAGTTGGGGTTATGGACAGAGCTAGATCCAGTCTGAGACATGACTGAGGTCTGATGCAGTTTTTAACTTGGAAAGAGGAAAGGCAGAAAAAGGTGCATCTGGGAGATCTGCTTTTGTGAAATATGAAGCATTGTTCATAATGACATGGCATAGTGACCTTCTGTGCTGTGCAGAAGGTCAACATAGATACTGTAATAGTCCTTTCTAGCTTCAATATCTAATTTATACTTTTACTTAACTACATCACAATGGGTCAAAAACATGGTTTTCAGAAACTTCCAAATTGCATGAATGCATTATAAGCCATTATTGCAAGTTAAATATCTCTACAGATTCTTGGAGGTATGTTACTAGCTAAATAACGTGTGTTTTAAAACTCCTTAAACTACATACTTCTGCAAGTGCAGATGAAACACTGCTCCTGGACATAACAGAATCCCTTGTGTGAGCAATGGTGAAGCTGGGGCTTTACTGTCTTCAAGAGCATCCACTACCTTCTCTCACTGAGCTCAAGTGACAGCTCAGCTTTCTCCTCGTCTTCTGTGAGGAGCCTGAAACTCACGGGTATATGAGACTGAACAATCTCAGATGACTGTATTTCTGGTGAGGATAGTCCTCTCAGACTGTTTTCAGCAAAGGAGAAAAAGTCTGTCTTCGTTTCCAGCTTGCTTTTTTTTTTTTTTTTTAAATGACAGATATCACAGAATCACAGAATGGTTGAGGTTGGAAGGGACCTCTGGAGATCATCTAGTCCAAACCCCCTGCTCAACCACGGTCACCTAGAGCACGTTGCACAGGATCTCGTCCAGGCATGTTTTGAATATCTCCAGAGAAGGAGACTCCACAACCTCTCTGGGCAACCTGTGCCAGTGCTCTGTCACCCTCACAGTGAAAAAGTTTTTTCTCATGTTCAGATGGAACTGTCTGTGTTTCAGTTTGTGCCCGTTGCCTCTCATCCTGTCACTGGGCACCACTGAAAAGAGTCTGGCTCCATCCTCTTGACACCCTCCCTTCAGATACTTGTACACGTTGATAAGATCTCCTCTCAGCCTTCTCTTCTCCAGGCTGAACAGGCCCAGCTCTCTCAGCCTTTCTTCATAAGAGAGATGCTCCAGTCTCTTCCTCATCTTAGTAGTCCTACACTGGACTCACTCCAGGAGCTCCATGTCTCTCTTGTATTGGGGAGCCCAGAACTGGATGCAGTACTCCAGATGTAGCCTCACCAGGGCTGAGTAGAGGGGGAGGATCACCTCCCTCCACCTGCTGGCAACACTCTTCCTGATGCACCCCAGGAGACCATTGGCCTTCTTGGCCACAAGGGCACATTGCTGCCTCATGCTTAACTTGGTGTCCACCAGCACTCCCAGGTCCTTCTCCGCAGA
>NW_020450986.1:272756-299043 GCF_003343035.1 Apteryx rowi
CCCACATGGAAGAGCAGCAGTGGGTAATAGTCCAAAGCGTGGACGAGCCTTGGCAGTCTTTCCATGACATCTCTCACGTGAGCCCCTGGCAGGCCACAAACCTCTCTAGACAWGAGGTCAGGTCGGCAGATAGATGCCTCCGTCCCCCGCAGCAGGGAGTCCCCCACAACAATCACCCRCCGCTTCTTCCGGGTGTTCCGGCAGGGCACAGGGTCTGTTGTCCCAGGTACTTCCCTGGCAGCCATGCCCATCTCTTCCTCATCCTGGAGGGCACTAAACCTGTTCTTCAGCTTCAAGTCTTCCGGAGGAGTAGGAGCCTTTCTCCTCCCACGAGCAGTGACCAGTTTCCAGCCTTCTTCTACRRTGTTATGATGTACCGTTTCACACGGCACAGAGCCCTCTGGCAACTCCACTGCTGTGGGGGGTTGGGACTCCTGGAGCTGTACAGTCTCCGAGAATATGATTTTAACAGTTGTAGCTCTGGAAATTCTCAGAAAAAACACCAACAGAAAGGAAATCACCTTGCAACTGAAAAGCATTGTGTACTAAATCTGAACTTAAGGTGACCCTAAATGCTTCAGAATAAGCCCTCATTGTATTCCAATTTAAATTACATTGCATAACTCTCCTACCACAGCAGTGCCTGATTCTTGGATATATTCAGTGCTAAACTTAACCAACAACACAGTTTGGTTTCTCCATCAAAACTGAACAAGAAGGAGACAGATCCCTCTTTCTGTCCATAGTGTCTATCCCCAATGTTGATAATATTCTCTATATTGGGAATGTTGCTCTTTGCCAGTACATTTGTGAAGATATAGACAAAAGGACGAGAGCCTCTTTCCAGATCTGGCCACAGGCAAAACAAAGAGCAAAACAAGTGTAGTAATAGCAATAAAATCCCAAAACAAAGAAGGAAAAAGAAGGAAGGGAAATAAAAAAAATCTAATGTTTTTCAGCCGGCTAATTACTATAAAGGTTAAATTTCTGAAGCAGATTTAATTGAAAAATTACAAGTTCCTCCTAATCTACAACATAATTTTCTCCCTTAACATTCAAAAGGTTTTGGAAACTTTTTTTTTTCTGTTTGTTTTATTTGGCTGACATGAAGAAAAGAATGTTTTAAGTTTTCAGTGTGGATTTTTCAGTCTGGAAGTCCTGGAAATAGAAGCCATATGCTATAACTAAACTATGGTAAACAAAAGCAATTAAAAGGTAGATTTTTCTGAAATATACACGTGTGGGGAGAAGAAGAGAGAGCGCACACCTATATATATATACATACAGTGAGGAAGAGAGTAATCTGAGTACTTGGCTAATAAAACTATCAGAAAAGTCTGCAGTGAGGTAGAATGGAAAAATAACGAAAGAAGACAGTCTGGAAAAAACTAACTGATGAAAACATGTCTTTTGTTCCATAAAATTTGTATTTAAAAGGCAAAATGATAACTGCTGTTGATTTAATGAAAAAATAAAGGGAACAGTCATCAAATAAAAAGCAAAACAGTTATTGGAAGCAGTAGATTTTTATAAACTAACTAGACATTGTCATCCTTCCCAGAAGATGGGAATAAAAAGGTAAGAACACCAGTACCTGCTACATTTTTTACATTCCTACAACATAATCCATAGTTCTGGAACTATCATCAAGGTTGGGATCTTGTCTTCTATTTAGCCACCTCCTCTGTGCTTAAATTCTAGGTGCCTTGTAAAATAAGCACCTAAAATTCCTTGCATTATTAATGGACAGAGAAAGGTGTTTCTGAAGGCCACCAGAGAAAGATTGTATCCACCACCTATTTTTAAATGCTCAAGCCTGCATGTGACAGCAACTTCAGCCTGGTCTCTGCTGGGAAGAGTTCTTGGCTTAGCTCTTCTCCGGTCTGCCTGGATAGGGTAGGGCAGGTAAGGCAGAATTGCAGCCCAGATGTTCAGCATGCTGCTGTCCAGGACACACTGTGAGCACATTGCATCCAAGGTCTGGATGAGCTAACAGACGGTCATATAACCAGACGGCTGTTAGATCACAGGACTTTGCTTAATCAGACCTCTCTTCACTTTGGAGAGTATATATATATATGTCCAGAGAGATTAAGGTGTACACCAGCCAAATGACTGCTGAGTGGCTGGACTGATTTGCCAGTGCTCTAACACCATTGCACAGCTATGCAGTTCTGATCGTACCCAAGTCATTCTCATACCTTGCCTCAGCCAGGTCATGTAATTACTAGTGATGGTTACCAAAATCCCATGTTCATCCCAGTCATTTTGAGATGTCCAGGAATAATTGAAAAGCTAGACAGATCATACCTCTTATGAATACCTGGCACTTATTGCTGTTTTTTTCTTGTTTGGCATGGCTGCTGTAGTAAAAGTCCGAACTAAAGCACCCAGTTCTGAAATTCCTGGAACAAACATTTGCATCAAGGCAAAAATTTTGCCTTAGCTATGCATATATTCTTCCATTTTATAGTATCTCTCCTCAGAAATATATTGTCTTTAAGTAAACTAGTAATTATTAGATTCAAATAAGATTCAAATTCAAAATGTTTAACAGTTAAGTAATATGCGGTAGGGATTTCAAGTATCTTATCAGGTGCTGGTCACAGTGGAACCACATTAGAGATGTTTATAAGCTGTATAAACCTCCCCTGCCCCATATATGTGTAGGACTCATAGCTGGAAAATACAGATCTTCTCTCTGAAGAGTGTTACACTCTTCACCAACATGTTTTCAGGCATAACTTTCAAATTTACAGTATTTCAGAATGTTAATGCTTGACATGAGGCTCCTGTGAACTGCAAAATGCTCCCTTCAGGGTGTGTTTCAGCAACATGTTGACAGAATAGACACTCCAGTCTGGATTGACAAAGAATTTGGCTCTATTATCAGTAGTGAAAAAGTATAAGGGACTCAACCCAGCAACAAATTAGCTGAATGTAATGCAGTTTGGCATTAATGTAACACAAAAATGACTTCATAAATTAAACAACTTGAGTTTTGCTCCCTCTAGGACCGGAAAAGAAAAATAATTAGGCAGCACTTTAACTTGCAAGAACATCAACTACTCTAAGCTACATGTGAAATGTTACTGTCTTCAGATAAGGAGTTAATCTACTAAATAAAATGTGTCACTCTCACGTAAGTGAAGTATACAATTACGCACTTACATTATACATAACCAATGTGTGCTGTAAGATTTACTCTCATAAAAGCTTTGGAAATGTTTTGAACTGAGTGACTTCATAATATTTCTTGCTTTTATAATGTATTGTTCAAGCAATTTAAAATGTAACTTCAGCAAGGAAATCTAAGACCAAACAAACATCCTTCTATACATTTCAAAAAGGAAGTCAGTGTTTACAGCAGGACCTTTGGGAATAAAGAAAGGGTACCAGAAATTTTCCCAATACATTTTCATTTTGAAGATAGACTTCCAGCATAAACATAGAACAAATGGAGTGTTTTAAGTTCTAGGAAAGGGTATAGGTATAGAGAGTAAATATAGGATGATAATTTTACTTCTAGTTACAGGACTGGTGAGATGGAGTGAGGATAAAGCATCCAGTTACAGTATTCCTCACATTTAAAGGAACACTGAAAAAAATGAGAAGGAAGCAGGAAAGGCACATGAAAATGCACCCTTGGAAATTTCATCTGTGTGGAGTTTGAGGAGCTTGTATAGCTGTTCAGGATGTCCCAAGATCATAAGGTCAGTTCCAGTATGATCCATAGTTCCATCTCTGACCAGGCTGATAGATATTCAAAAATCCTAGACATGGGATTTAGGATACCTCAGGCTTTTTGTATATTGACAGAGTGGCCCTTAGTGTATGGCCAGTGCATAGTGCACTATCAGGGAGTATCAGAGTCATTACACATATGTTTTATAAACTATAAATAATTCTACTTATAGCACAACTAATTCCAAGAGTCAGGACTCCAAATTCTACCACTGATTCAATGTGTGGACTTCTACCATCAATTTAAGAGAAATGTTTCAAATTTGAATTTTAAAGTTAGGCTACCTCTTAAAACTTTTTTTTTTTTTTTATGATGATGGCTAGAATAATAGAGGGGCTTAAATACATGTTTTCTTTTAGATGTAAAAGAATGGATTTTAATATATAATTTTGGGCACTTTAGAAAAGCTCTTCCTCTCTGCTTGATTCCCTATTGATCTGTAAGGCAGAAATCGTACCTAGTTCAGAAAGATGCTGGAATGATCAATATTTGAACTAGACTTTGGACACTCATGAACTTAAAGAGTTTAAGGGCAGAGAAACCATGAGATCCCTTAGTGTAACTTCCAGTGTATCTTACAACATTAACGTTCTCAGTTTCTTCACGCCTAACAACTTGTTAGCGTAATTTATGTTTGCTGAAAATGTTTCTTGTAAAAAAGTAGCTATCAGCCTTGATAGGAGGACAACAGGAAATGGTCAGTCCACCACTGGCCTCAGAAACTTGTACCCAAGGTTAATCATTTCCATTGATAAAAATGTAAGAATAATTTTAATGTCAATTCACCTGCCATTAGCTTCTAACTATTTTTTTTCCTGTTATGACTTCTTTTCCTTCTTTGCCCAGCATTTATCCTGATTTCCCCTTCATCATATGTAAAAATAATGGTGAAGAGCTAGTTCAGTATCCCTTCTTTTTTAGAGCCATGGCTTCCCAGGGAAAAGCTTGGGTTCACTGTAGCAATAGATAAAATGTTTATTTTTTTAAGTGAAGAGCACAGTGACATAGGTTCTTTTTATAGGCATTGTAGACTGAGACCCGTCTGGAGACAGATCACTACCCAAACCTTGCCACTGATGACAGAGAGAGACTGCTTTGTACTAGGCTCCTAACATAGGTACCTAAAGTTATATGGGATGAACACAGCCAGGGTCTGATGCTGAAGATTGACTCACATTCCTGACTGAGACATTTCTCTTCACACAGGGCTGTACATAGCAATTGTTAGAACAGGCCCAGTAGGTATGTGGGGATTCAGAGCTCACTGTGTTATTGCCTTGCCACCATATTAATCTGCCAAGCTTTCTGGTATGGAAAAAAAATTATCAAGTGATTTTTACATTTGCTTACAGATAGCTGATAAAAACATTGATAAAACTGTAGCATCAGACACATTGTAGATCCTTGTGGAAACCCACCAGATCCCTCCACGTGCAGTAAAGCTTCCACCAAAAGAATCTTCTTGAGCTTAGTAGGAAAGTGTTAAGTATTTTCTTTATATATATATATATATATATGAATCTTCTTTTGGTTTAAGAATGCAACATACAAGCTTTGAACATTCCTCAAATTTGGTTTTAGAAATCATTGCTCCTGTAACCAGAGTGAGTTATTATTGTAAATTCTGCAGAACGTGTTTAATGTGTGGGTGTTCGGTAAACTACACTGCAAGCTTTTTTTTTTGGTTAGGTCACATTAAATACTATGTGCCAAATATCTTAAGAAAAGAAAAGAAAAAAAAGAAAACAACTCTCCCCTCAAATAAGTGATTAAACATCTAGTATTTACTACATTCTCAAAGGTAATCGGCTGCCGCAAAATAAATAAACAACACAACCAAAAAGTCACAGCTGCCCACTTTCAGTGTCAGACCTTTGAGAGATGGAAGACTAAATGCAGTCCATTTTGTTATCTTGCAGCTGGGTTTCCTATGATGAAATATCCATTGATCCACTCCATTTTATTGGCTTTAGATGAGTTTTTCCTGATACACCAGTAGGAAGTCTCTTGTGGCATACAATTCAATCATTGTATTGGTAAAAAAAAATTCACATACTTTGTAGTTTTTGTTCTTGATATTCTCCACAGGTTTGGAGCATTGAACAGCTGGGGCCATAGAAAACATTTAGAAATCACATTCTTTTATGTAGATCAATCACTTTGGTATACATTGCACCAAGCAAATGAAAATTGTTCATTTACATGTCAGTGGGAGTTTGATGTCTTAAAACAATCTTCTAGACATTAGTGTAGGCCACTGTTTGGTTTTTTTTGGAAAAAAATAGGAACTATATATTCAAGAATGAAGTTTTAAAATCAACTCCAGATTGAAAAATAAAATACATAAAACAATAATCTACTCCCCTTTAAAAGTGTCTCCAGCTTAAGCTTAAGAAGCACAAACTCCTTCACATAATGGGTTTTTGGGAGAACTTAAACAAGGTCAGAAAGAGTACGATATACAGTATAGACTATAAATAAACAGATGTTGTTAATTAACAAATAAACAGTAATTTGCAACACTTATAACAAAGACAGAGGTTGATAGAATCTATGAAATGCCTTACATCACGCTTTTTTACTCATAATTACAAGTCTGTCTCTCACTCTCCCCCTGTTTCTGGTAGAAGGCCTTTTCATGTTTTGTTTTGGGAGAATAAACCTTTTTAAGCTATTTTATATTACAATAATAGGTGAAAAGAAGTCTCTTCAAGATGCTTTTGTTGTGCAGCTGCTGTTACATTCAAGGTAAAACTGTGCAGAATACCCTCTTTAAATGTCTTACCAGACTGGCATACTATCATTTTTTAGAGGCCAAAAGGCAAATTTAGCTACTCCTCAGGTAAGCTAGGTACTCTGAAGACCACTGGTGGCACCTTCCTTGATGGCTCAAAAGCTTCTGGAGAGGACTTTATCTGAAGAGGTTACCAGCCTGGGATGATTTGATGTGAGAGATGTTGGTTTCCTTAAGTCCCTTATGGCATAACAAAAGGCTTATGCTGGCAAGGTGCTCCCTATCAGAATCCTGGCATGTTGAAATTTGCTTTTTGTCCAAAACAGTTTGCAGATGCCAATGTGCTGGGGCCCTCTGCACAACCTACTCATAACAGAAGGCCTGTGGCAAGAATTAGGTGAGACTAAGGTACTTGCACAGTGTATCAGTATGTTAGTATTTGCATGGAGACCTGCAGCTTGGTTAAAGGGGAGAGATGATTAAAATCTATATTTGAGTTGTAATTGTAAAACTTTGGCAGAGAATTTAGCTTGTGTGTTCTTTTAAACTGAGAGAAAATGAATTTTTCTTCTTCTTTTTTTTTTTTTTAACTTGAAGATGTTGGTGGGACAGTCTGGAAGTATTCAGATAGAAAGGCAATTTAAACATTTTCCCCCTTTTCCCCTGTATGTCTTCTTTACTCCTAGCTGTCTCTTGGGTCCAGTTATTTGATATACTAAACTTCCACAAAGTAACTCTTGTTCTGGCTCCTATAGGTCACTGCTCACTCCTGGAATCTGAAGATACCTGTGATGACTAAGGGGAAGTGGACAATGACAGGTCTCTGGAGAGAGGAGGATCTGAACAAAAAGAGAAGGAATACAAACAAAGCAAAGGCTTTGCTAGCTGAGCAGGAAATGAGTGCCAGCTGCCTTTCCATTTGTTAGCACCCCAAAACACCTCTCTCCTTCTCAACGGGGAGACTGCTAAGCTCTTTAAACATTTGGGTTCTCCTAGTAAGTAGGATATGAAGGTCAGGAAAATGTATGCTGAAAAAAACAAAGAATAAACACAGCCAGGTGTAGGACCAGCTATACTCAGAGCAATTAATATGGCACACACATAGTGGAGTTTGGGTCAGAGACGCTTATGTTTACAGATGTTAGTGGCATAGGACAAGGGTATTGATTTCAGAGCTAGCTTTCACTGACCACATTGAAAGACTGATAGGAACAGAAACTCTACAAATCCACAGTGAAAGAAAGGTCCTGGAAAGAAACACCTAATAAGTGCTAGAAATCTGATGCAATAAAGGCTTCCCTACAGCTGAAAAATACTCTGTATTCTTTGCACTAACAACAGTACTAAACACTGCACAGAGATCAGCCAGTGGTGGAAGGGAATAGGTTTAGTTGTCAGACTAACAAATAGTCTAAGCTAGAAGTGCCAACATTCAAGGTTACTAACCTTTAGGAAACTGTGAAAATCTCTCCCTTTCAACGTATTTGTTCAGATACCATTGTTTTCTCTGTTAAGTCAAAACAACTGAATTTTTACTGATTTCTGGCCTAAACAATGTGAAACAGCAACAGAGATTTGGTACTTTCCCTTTTAAAGCCTACTCTCCTTTTCTAAAAAAAATTCCTTGTAGTCCTGTATTTCAGACTGGGAAGGAACAGTTCTGTTCATCTAATCTGATCTGCAGAATTACAAAACTGCATCCTAATTGCTGTGTCAAACTCTGCCCAGTTTCTGTGCAAAGTTTATAAAATATATCCTGTCTGAAATTTGGGTGTTGCAAACATGTTTCAGTGATATTTTTTGGTATTGCAAAAAAAGTCCCAAGCTAGTGGCTGAAACCTGTTATCAGACATATATGTACAAGAAGTCCTTTTCACTTTGGGTGATTTTCATGACACTTAGAGGGACTAAGAGTAGGCATAAGTCCTTTTGCACTAGCAAAGGTGAAGGATTCGGGCCTATGCAGGTTTTAGCAAAAATAAACTGAATGGCCTTTGTTTTCATGGGGTGTCAGTGGTAGCAGGTTTCTAGGTTTACATCCCAGCTGAACGCCCTCTGCACTAGGTGGAAGTCAGGCTGTCCCATATCTGCTTTCTCTCTTATTGCATGGAGACTTGTGTACTTGCCTGACCTTCAATAAAGAGAGTGGAGAGTGTCTTTCTTCACAGATACTTCGTGCAGTGTTGGTCAGGGCACCCTGGAATGTGGGTTCAGTCCCGTCAGAGCAATTCCTGGGTTGGTGCTGAGACGGCCAGAATATCGCACAGAAATTGGCTCCTGATCATACCTCCCACAGATTAGCTGGAGTTCTGGTGCTTGCCTACCAAAAGCTGAACAGCACTGGTACTTTAGGTAGGACGTAGCTGTCCATTTCCATAGGGTGAGCATTTATAATTATGCACTGTAACTAAAATTAAGTACCTAGAGAACTTTCAGAATACAAATGTAGGTGCTTCTTGGTAAGGAACATGAATGGCTTTATCAAACACCTGCATGGTTTTTAAGGAAGCTAAGACCCAATTTAGAAGGGATTTAGGTGGAAGAATTTCCTACAGCATTTTTACTACCAGACTCTATGTGGACTGGTACAGACAGGTCCACCCTATACTGCTTGTGTCCCAGATGGCCCAGGCAAATGTCTTCTTTGGTCTAGGAGACATTTAATCATGTTAAGGCAATCCCATGTGTAAAGTGGATGTCTTGCTAAGAGATTAAAGAGCTAGCAATCATGACAATATATTCAGCAGAGTAGTGCAAGGGAGGGTGCCTTAACCAGGTGGATGGGAGGGCTATGTGGATTCCAGACCGGAACTGGCTTCCATCCAGACTGCTTGCAGCAAAGGAGCTAGACTTGTCTGCACCGGTCTGGACAAACATTCCCATAGTTACATTGCTATTGAGAAGCAGTAGATGAACTCAAGCCTGTAGAAGGTCTGTATTCCACCCTGCACTCTGTCATTGAACTGATAACAAAACCTGGACAGACGACCATAATTCTCTGACTCCCATTTTGTAGATATTCCCACCTTCTCCTCCCTTCTATGTTTAAATCATGTGAGTCAGAGCCATCTCAAAGCACATGTATGTACAGTCCCAACAAAAGAGGGAGAAGAGGGAATGTGGTTTGGGGTTGTTCATGCCTAATGAACAATGATTTATAATAACGAGATACTAGCTTTTCAAGTGGTTGAAAACAGAGTTTAAGTAATCCCTGACTTTTAAAAAATTTCAACTTTTGTGGTAGAAATATTTCTGTTTTCAAGAAGTAAAAAGCTGTTCATTGACTGCTGCTCTGAATCTGAAAGCATGTCTTGTCTGACACCAAATCGGAGAGTGCTAGCTGATCCTTGACTACTGATGAGAATATTTATTTTCCTCAGTTCATGAAAGCTAGAAAAAATGCTGCAGGAAACACTTCTGAATTCACATAAAAGAAGACTGGATAACCTGAAGGTCTTCTCAATTCCTAATCACTATAATTCTATGATTTGATTTAAGACTATTTGTCACATAAATACAAACCCATGCTTAGTATCTTTTCCATTTTGGGACATCATGAAAAACATTCTTGTTTTAATACCTATTTAAGCACTAATTTTTACAGATGTCTTGAGATGTATGGTACATACAGTAGCTACAAATTAGCATATCATGCATACGTTGCTTTGTGTACTTCCTGGAAGAGATCCAAGGATGACTGACTAACACATGGGATGTTTCCTCTTCACAACATTAACGCGAAGTTAACACCTGCAGTGATGTAAGCCCATGACTCACCTGCCTGAATGGAGGTCTCTTTAGGATCAACCGTTGTGTGCAGAATACATCTGCAACATCCAAATAAATGAGCCCTTCAAAAGTAGTCAGCGCTACCACTGTTTAGAACGCAGGGCCCTTGTGAAGGCTGAGGTGAAGCAGCTGGCTAGCAGCTTTTGTGAATCATTTTAAAAAGCCACTCTCACAGCTGGAGAGAAAATAGCCCTGGCAGCACTGGCAATCCATTATGAAATGTAAAAAGTCCTTCTCTGGGCGGAAGGAAAACTTCACCCAGCTGTCAAGCGTTTGAAATGTTGGGGGAAAAATGCACACACACACACACATACAGAGAGAGAGACACGCACACTCCCCTGACTTGCAATGTGTGGAATACAGAGGCCACATCAGAGAAAATTAAAGCTCCACTGAGATCAAAAAAAGTGTGGGCCAATGAGTTCACTTTTTAGAAATCAATAAGGCTTTTGGTGAATGGAGATATCAAGCACTTTTTATAGGCCAGGAAAGACAAGTCTGCAAGTGTCTTTCCTGATTTAAAGTCTCCTTTCCAAGATACCTGAAGGAAACTGTATTAAGAAAATGCTTGACCTCTGCTTACATTATTGTCCAGCTGTATCRATCTGAAAGGTTCATGTTGCAGAGATAGGAAAATCTAAGTGGCAGAGCAATCAATCCCTAATCTCATCTTTTTCCATTTGCCAAATGTAAAATGTAGTTAGTGAATGATTTCTAAATGCAAATCAATTTAGGCCAAGAGATGCTGATGCTGCATATTTACTGCATAATAAAAGATGACTAATTTAGAAGACTCTGTAGAATAAAGCAATGATGAATTCAAATAGAAAGATGTGGAGAAAACTGACTTGCATAGCTATGAAGCCTGAAGAGATTCCATGTGAATGCAGTTTGCAGACCAACGACAATGGAGATCTTTACAGATGAAGCTCAAAACTGGGCTATCTGAACTTTTTTCTGTGGTTTGCCTTATTTACAGCCCCACAAAATGCATTCAGGAGTGTATTTTCATAGAACATTACTGACATCTAGTGGCCATTTAAACAGATACTAGGTAACACTCCCTTTGGAAAACTGAAATAATCTATCAACCTTAGTCCTAACTATGGCTCAGTCCTGCAGTCAAACACAAGCAAGATGTTCTTCACAACTTTTCCCTCCCTTATGCACTACAGCGAGGCACAGGGTGGGCATACTGAGGTCTCAGAACGCCCTTTCAAATTTTGGAACAAAAACTTAAAAAGTGTGTTATGACTTTCTTCTTGAGAAGGATTCTCGAGGCTGACAAGGAGAGGACACAGAGCCAGCTGACAACTCTCTATTTTAACTAAACRTGAAAGTGATAGAAAACTGAATGTGAGCTCCCAGCACAACATGTGACCAGAGACATTAATCAAATGATTATGTTTAAACACGAACTATTGAGTAGAACAATAGATTTACTATCTCCATATCTGGAAGTGATATATGTCTATTTCTGAAATACTACATTCATTCAGGTGCCTTCAGTTCAAGAAAGAGGGTGATCATTTGGAGGAGATTTAGAGAAGAATCACTGTCAGGATGAAGGACTGAAAACAGGTCTTATAGTGAAAGACCTAAAGAGATCAATCTGTTTACTTTAACAAAAGGAGAGAAGTGGTTGCAATTTATAAGTACATGCATAAAGGAAAAGAAGATGATAGCAGAGAGCTCTTTAAACTAGCAGATAGAAGTATAATGATCTAGTGACTGCCAATTAAAAGGAGACAAATATAGACTTGAAATGAAGCAGATTTTTTTTGACAAAAAAGGTAATTAACCCTTGAAACAACTTACAGAAAGACTTGTGGTAGACTCCTCATTTCTGAAACTCTTAAATCAAAATTGGATGTTTTCTAAGAGATGTGCTTGATTCAAATGGAAGAGAAATCATGAGGATAGCCAAGCATTGGAGCAAGTTGCCCAGAGAGGCTGTGCAGCCTCCATCCTTGGAGATTATGAAGACCTGACTGGATAAAGTCTTGAGCAACCTGGTCTGATCTCACAGCTGACCCTGCCTTGAGCAGGACGTTGAACTAGATACCTCCTGATTTATCCTATGATACTATGATGCTGTGATATAATTCAAGGAAGTCTGGGATCCTGTGGCAGGTCAGACTAGATTATTTCAATGATTTAATCTCTACAGTCTATAAAATAAAAAAAGTGTTATTCACAAAAATTGCTCTGGATCATTTTCCAGATTTACATTTTTCTATTATTTACTTTTTTAAAAGGCAAATAAAGGAATGAACAAGGAGAAAAATTCCATAATTTCCTAATACATAACCAAGATCAATGAAAAATCACCAAGATGATAAGATAATTAATTCCTATTTTTCTTTACCTCAAGGGGAGAAGACAATTTCCATGGGGATTAGAGCAGGAGGACTAAAGGGCCATTAAAATTGCAGTAAAAAATACAACAAAATAGAAGTCATCAGAGGAAAGAGGAAAAGAGTGAAATTAAAAATCAGTAGAAGGAAATTTAAAAAAATGAAATAATGAAGAAAGGAATCAAATATCTCATGAAGACAGCACTGCCTGACTCAGACCTCTCAAGTATTTTCTTCTCCAATAGATGAGAATCTACGTTATCAGATGTCGAGCTAGGAGAGTGTATACAGCAGTAGATTGCAACTGGGGAGGATGCTGTCTAACAGGACTGCTTTGAGCACTGGACTTTGGTGTGAGGGATACTCAAAAATTGTCACATGAGGGGAATAATCTCTTTCTCACTGAAAAGCCACGTTGCCCAGATGCAATAAGGACTAACCAAAGGAAATGCACCTGTCCTTAGAATACTGGACTGAAGAAAAGCCATGATATTAAGCTGCATAAACATAAAAGGTATATTTAACGTAAGTTACCTGAGTCATGTGTTTGGTGGATTAAATGTGACAAGACTGTAGGCTGAGGCAGAGGGAAGAAGAGGAAGTAGAAGAAAGAAGAAGAGAGGAGAAAAAACACCTTTTTTTTTTTTTCACTCTCCACCCTGTAATGATGCCCAAAATTTGGGAGGCTGACAGGCTGTATCAAATATACATATGTTTTCAGTAACAGTGTATGTACACATACATACATAGAAAGACCATCAGAAGTGGGTAAATACCAATACTCTGGCTATTTGGGGCATAAATATGTATGCACATATGTATTTCTACAATTCATTACAGGTTACCAATTGGCATAGTTTTATATACTGAGAGTGTTTATTTTTTTTTCCAAGGAAAGAGTCTATCTCACAAGGAGAGCAGGACACCATCCCTTACTACAAGGTAGAGATTTGCCATTTCAAACTGGAAGAAGCTGTACACCACATCTGTTCATTCCCTTTGAGCATCTAAGGAAAATAATATTCTGCCACCCTTCACCAGTAGTGGATAATGTAATTCCTTATGCTAAAGGAGCTGCAGTAAGTGTCTGTTCATGATCATCCTTGTCCATGCATGTCAAACACCTGTTTTAAGGCCTCTCAGCCTTTTCCCGTATAATATACAGACAACACAAGACTGATTCTTTGTATTTGTACTTGGTCCCAGCAAAACCCATTACATATTGGATTGAAGCAGATCCCTCTTAGCTTTTATAATGCCCAGAAACAGCAGGAACACTACACTGCAGCACATTGTCCATGCAAGCAACCTAGCCAGCCCAGAGGGCTGAGCAAAGTAGAGAGAGAAATTTGGAGGGAAGGGTTAACAGAAGTGTTCTTATTTTGTGATAGCAGATGTGTTAAAAAATTTACAAAATTAACAGAAACATTTGTACTTTTTAAAAAGTGATTGCACTAGTATAGCTCATTCCTCTTCTGAAGGGAATAATTCCGTGGTATGAAGAGCTTCTAAAGCAAAATAGCTGCATTTGCAGTTGATGATAGCTGATGTAATGCCATATGATAGTGGTGTAGCTAAAGCCCTACAATCTCTGTGTGCAGAAAGCTTGCTCTGAGGTGAAGTCATTGTGGGGCAGGACTACTCTGGTGGAAGAAGAGGCCTGAAGTCTAAATCAGCCAAGACGATTTGAAATCAGTACTGTCTGACTGCAAAGTTCGAGTCAGCTTGAAGACACGCTAGGGTAGGAGCAGTATCCTCCTTGCTGTCTTCTGGGAACCTGATTTGCAACTGTTTGACTTGATCTATTCTTGTCTTCAAGTGTTTTTTTTATCGTATCAACACTATCACAGAGAACTACTGTTTGTAAAGGAGTAGTTAAGCACTGAGTGGTAGTTACTCTGTGCTCTTAAAGCAGGACTGTGTCTACCTCTAACAGAAGAGCCATAAAAAGAAAGAGATGTGTCTGATGAACATGAATCAGAGAAACTGTTCATTTAGAAAAGGATGCCATCTCTCCAAAATGAGTAAAAAGAACATACAGTTTTCGTGAGTGGTACCAGATTCAGATATGTCCTTACATGAAGACACCAGAAGCAGAAGGATTCCTCTCTCACAGACACTGTAACACTCCTGCTGGAACTGTGAGTCCCACCACACTGGGAGGTCAAGCAGGGATTACTTGACCAGCACTGTCTGCTGTGAGTAATGAGTAAGGAGAAAAGAAACCTTGGCTCTACTTGCTTCTTTTTTAAGCAGTCTTTGGACCTAGCTGGATGCGAAAGAGGATTCCAGGACACTGCATGGGCTGCAGGCTCCCAGGGCCGGGGGCCATTGGTGGCGGGGGGAGGTTACTGGTGGGGCCTGTCGATCCTGGCCACCAGGGCCCGTCCCCCTGCCCCAAAGGAGCAGGGCCCCGGGGCAGTCCCAGCCCCAGGGGCATTGCGTACCGCTGACTGGGAGGGGTGGTCTGGGTACTGGTTCGGGTCCGGAGGGAGCCCGTGGCCAGGCCACAGTGGGGCTGGAGCCGGCGCCGCTGCAGCATCGTGGGGCAGCGACCGATGGCCCCGGGCTGGGCTGTGATGGGGGTGAGGCTGGGCGATGGGGGGAGGCTGGGGGGGCAGAGGCAGACRGGGCTGGGGGCGCCTGTGGAGCCTGGCAAAAGAGTTGCTTGATGAGAGAAGGGAAGTAACTGACTTTGTTCTCAGAAAGAGTCAGTGACTAGGGCTGTTGCAAGGCTTGTGTGGGTATGCTGACTTGTACATGCAGTAAAGTTTTAGCAGAACTTGAGAAAATATTCCAGCTATCTAGGTTGTACAGCTGACCTAACTCAGCCACTTTTTTTTGCTAATTTCCATTTTCTGTTTTTTTTTCTCTCTCTCTCTCTTTTTACTGTTATTCCAAATACTACAGAAAAAATGCCAGTGTCTAAATATGTATGTCCTCACTACCTTGGGGTCGCTGGGAATTGAGGACTTGCCATGGGACAGCAGGATTGAGCCTAGGGGAAAGAAAGACAGTGAGGAGACAGCAACACAGCTGTGTAACACAAAATGTTAGCAAGCTTTATCTTAAAAGCTTTAAGATTTCTTTTTCCCCCCGACCTGTCTCCTCTGACTGGAAGGCTGCAGGGGAAAAGTATGAAGAAAAAGAGAAAGACAAAAAGAAAGTCCACTCCCAAGATGAGAAGGAAAAGATTGCAACAGGCATTTGGAAAGAGACTGGAAAAACTCACAAGTAAAAGTCTCATTGAAATATTAGAGCTCCTTTGTCTGAAAAGATTGGCATAGAGAATGGAAATAAAATCAAAATGAAAGTCCTTGTACATATCTTATTATTTCATATATTTAGCGGTAAGACTTTATAAATGAAATAACTCAAAGAAAATACGTTGGTAGGATATTTCATATGGTTTAACAGCAGCAGAAAGGATCTGAATGATTCAAAAAGCTTATATAACTGTTTTGTTTTATTCATTTACATAAATCACATTTACCGTAGGTGTTTTATTCAAAATAAAGTTTTGGGAAAATAAATTGAACAGATGAACCTAGGCAAACCTGGTGATTTTTTCATGAGTAGTGTTTGATGATAAAAGCATAAAAGCATAATGTGGTATCATTTCACCAAGGCACAATATGGATCATCCATATGGAGCAGAAGTTGATAATACTGCAAAGAAGCAAAAATAAACAGAACAGATGTACTTGTAAAATCAAGTCTGCACCCACCCCGAGTACCTGTTTCTTTGTGTAGAAACTTCTACTAGTTTTGTTGGATGGTTCTGTCCTACAGTATAGTGGGAAGAGGAAATAACTCATATCTGATTCACTAAGTGCTAGGCTTTGTTGTCCGACCAGCATGGAGTTTAGGGCTCTAATAGCCCCAGCATCGATCTCAACTCACTCCTCAGGGTGCTGAGCAGGATGGCAACCACCCTGTGGTGCAGTCAGATAAATTGTGTTTACTTTCTCCTTGCTGCCTGGTTACCCCAAGCAGGGGAGTTCATCTTCTTTTCCTAGCATTCCCCTGCAGCCATCAAGCAAAAGTAATACTTCTGTGAAGTTCAAACTACCTCAGGTCTCAGGTACTTCTTTTGTCTGGAAGAAATACATCACTCATAGGACTCATAATGTACTGCACAATGCAGAGCCATGTGGAGTTACCTGGGGTACAAGAACCGATGTTGTTTGGACTCACTTGGTGTGACTCTCAGGAAATACTGTAAGTTTCCAAACCTTTACTTTTCATACCATAGGGAAAGTGAAACTATTTTCCTGCACTTGTGAAATATTCACCTCTCTTTTTTCTGCTCAGCCAAGTAAACAAGACATCAATTGTTTGTACAGCCTGACTCTAGCCCTCGTGCCTCAGCATGGCTCCCATAAACCTAAGCAGATGGAGCAGTTCTGTTGAGGTCTCCATGCTGATTATGAATAATCAAATGTAGAAAACAGCCAGGGCTGGTCATGACTAAGTTTTGACCTTGTGGTTATGGAGATCCAATTGGCAATGCCTCCTAGCTGATTTACTACATTGAAATAGAGATTTAGTCCTCTACCATTGATCAGTTGCCCACCAAACGTCTGTTGACACTGTCTTTGCTTAATGAGGGCTTGAAAATGTCCTCTTCCTCTCTCTTTCTTATTGGTACCATACTTCTGCTCCTTTAAATGTTAATATACTTACAAGTATGCTGTGCCTGTTGTGCTGTTAGAGCATACACCACAGTACTTGAAATGAAGTGACTGCGAGCTCTGGTGTATCTTTATAAATGCAACAGAAAATACTTAAAATTATATGAAAAGCTCTTAGTAGTTGTTGTTTTCTTCTTTTTTAAAGCACCTCTCTCCTATTCCATCAGTAAAACAAGACAGATGTGAATCAGCAGCTCAGCAGTGGAATGAGTGCTTATGAACCAGAATTTTAAAAAGTGGGCACACAGAACTAGGTTCTTCATCCCATAGCAGAACAGATCATGTGGTCAACATCTGGAAGACATCATACATGGACTCTGATATAATAAAGTAGTCACCCATCTGCTGCATTCTCAGAGTGAGGAGAATAAATAGCATGCCACATCCCACACACTCCAGCTGTCCCCAGCATCCAGTGCTCTGCAATTCTGCTATAAATAAATAATAATAAAAAAAAGGTAGAAACTGTATTTCAACAAAGATTGCTAGTTAAAAAAGAGGGGAAGATAGATGTGCAGCAAAGAGAGTTGTTTAAGAGTACCTGTAGGCATTTCAAAGTGAGAAAGAAAGTTGCCTTTTATTTGAAGATTGCCTTCTTTTCAAGCGCTGTCATATAGCTTGCCAACATTTACATCACATGCCAGCAAGTCTGTCTTTTTCAGAAGGTATTCTAGACATTTCTCCTGTATTCTAGTGCTGGTGTGTTGCTATGCTGTGGTATCACTGTAACTAGATCACTGAGTCCATAATTAATTGACTGCAGCTCAGTAATAAAGACTTAGCAGCTTTACTGACTACATGCCTCCTAGCATGAACTGGCTAAATATTCCCCCAACTGTTCTGCGGTACTGTGCATAAGTTACTACAAAAACTAAAGGAACTAGCTCTTTATTCAGCTGGACAGAGGAGACAATTAAATAGATAGATATTTCTGGGGTTCCAGAAGGAGGGGAAATGGCAGGCAGACCCTTGGTAAGAATCCAGACTGGGAAGGATAATAAAAAGATTATGCATAGTAGACAAATAATAATTATTGTTTATATCTCAAGTGGGTGGAGACCTAACTTTATTTCTTTTTCCTCAATTTTAAGATCCTTGGATAGAGGAGTCTAGAGTATAGCCTAATGTATTCTAGCTGGAGCAAGCCAGAGAATTAAGCAAGGGATATATTTTTATGAGATCTAGTTCTAACTTGTTTACTGATTTAACTAATTCATTGGAGGCAACCAACCAAATGGTGACAAATGTACTTTCTAAATACAGACTGGATCTGAATTACTCTCAGAACAAATATCGTAAAGCTGACATTACTGTCTTCCTAGTGCAACGCAATTTCTTGGTAAATGTAGCAGGACCTCCTACTTTTCAAGATATACCTACCCTGCAGTCAAGAATGTGGCTGCAATCCACAGAAATACATATATGCTAACTTCAGTTTACTTAGCTCAGACACTAGGATCCTAGAAAACAGCACAGGTTTCAGCCACTGAGTCCATATCCCTGGCTCCAGACAACCTTGTGCTGCCAGAGCTGAAGCCACTTTTGTCATGCTTTCAGTGTTACTGGTGTCTGGGCTAGATCGAATAAGATGCACATTATTTATATTTTCTAACTGTAGTGTAGACATAACCAGAATCATTTCCTTATTTTTTCCTATATTGAAATACTCTTATAAGTAAGAATATAAAATCCTGCTTTTATACCTTTTCTGGCTTTGCCACTCTGAGCACAGGGAGTGTAGTGCAGAGGTCTTCAAATTAGTGTCAAACTACATTAACATATTACTGCACTAGTTTAGACCTGTAAACAATCTAGTAACATTAGCATTGTACTGTCTGGAACTAGTGAGCCCCACTGAGGGGCACAGCCATCTAAATGCATCTTTAATGCCTCTGGGCCAACACTCATATGAGTAGAGCCAGTGCGGGAGTTTCTGCACTGCAGTCACCAGCAACTCAGGGCTGAGTTCATGCACAGGCATCTGTCATGCATCTCTACACAGCGTTACTTAGGATTGAACCTGGGTAAAAAAAGGCATGACTCACTAGTGGCTGGATCTGGATACAACCAAAATGAGAATTTTGGACACAGTTAAAATTAGTATTTGACTAGAAATTCAATGGGAACAGCTCTGCCCATGTATTCCTGGACAATTCTGCCTGCCCTTCATATATTTGCTCATCCCTTTGCCTCCCTTGCAACTGTGCAAGAACTCTGGGGCTAAATGGAGAGGGAGGATAAAGAATTAGACTAGTTACTCTAGCAAAAGTCCTGCATTGGAGCAGGGTATCTCTGTCACCTTCAGTCTCTCCCTTCACAGCAACCAGGAGTATATGAAGGCATGCCTTGGCTAGAGCAGACATGGCAGACAAAGCACATGAAGCCCTGAGCTAAATGGGGAGGTAAAGAGAGGGTGGGAATTTTGCAGCTGTGTGACCATGTCACACGATGGTGGGTACACAGCTACAAAATGAGTGACAGTGGGGATGCTGTCGCGAAAGGAGTGATGCACTTCACTCGTAAGAGGGAAGCAGCACTATGTTTATTTCAGTAAGACAGTGACTTAACAAAGTTCAATCGTAAATAAGAACAATTTAATGAGGTTCGATTGGCAAGGTTCACTCAGTTATTTACTACATGAAGGACAGGGTCAGATGCGTGTGCAATGGAGACCCTCTTGTTGAGTCACGAGGTTCAGACTGGACCCCCTTGCTTTCTAAACTTCTTTGGAGAAGAGCCTAGGTGAAGCTGGATCCAGTCCTAGTCCCAGACTTGGTCAACGGTTTATGTCTAAAGGAGTGTGTGCGAAGGGAACCCTCCCGTTGAGTTACGAGGTTCAGACTGGACCCCCTTGCTTTCTAAACTCCTTCAGAGAGGAGCCTAGGTGCGGCTGGATCCAGTCCTAGTCTCAGACTTGGTCAACGGTTTATGTCTAAGGGATTATGTGCGCAATTAGTCAGAGATATAACTCAGCAAAGTTTCGTGAAGTTCGCAAAAGTTCAGCATGCTATTAATCACTTACTGAGGATCTGTTGTGGGTAAGGAATCTCTCAACCTCGAGGAGTAACCTTGAGAGGCGTCCCTGCTCAAGGGGAGGTTCTGCAGTGCAGCCTGCTGCCATGCAGGAGAGCTCAAGGGGCTCTGGGCTGCCCCCTATTTATGGGGGAGAGATGATTGACTCATAGTCATATTTGCATACTAGATGGGCCTTAGTTGACGCGTGCTCAGCCAGCCCCTACATAGTGCTGTTTACAGGGAGGTCAGGTTGAGGGGGAGAGAGCACATGAGTGGGGGGGAAGGAGCACACCGTCACATATGCCTAAGCCATATCACTCCTTCAGGAGCCTAGAACCCAAAGTCCAGGTCTCCTCAACAAGTCCTCCTGCAGCTATCATCCTATAATTTTCTATTTTGATCCAGCAATGTGTATATTTTACGTTAGATCATCACTGATTCAGAATAAAGGTTCCAGGGAGCAGAGTCTGTAACCAAGTTTTACCATTTCCTCAGCTGCTGTGAGGATCCTTCTGAAGGATGTCTAGGGCACCCCACTGTATAATCCCATTGCAGTCTCCATAATGTTCGGGATGAGAAGAACACAGACATGATGGCCTTTATTCTCCAAAAGAATTCTCTTGCCACTAGACTATTGCATAAAAACTAGTCCCATCACCAACCAGTATCACAGGAAGATGATCACAGTCCTGAAAGCATATTCCTTTCTAGGGCTGGAGTTCAGATGCCTGTCTTAACCCACATCCCCATGAAGCTCTGGTGGGATACTAATGCTTGCCTTCCTAGAAGAGATGTTTTTGGACAAATGTAAGCAAATAAACTTAAGGATACCAGGAACACTCAAACTTAAGATAAAGGTAACTAATAAATTTAGGATAAACCCCAAAAGTAGGTGTCCTGAATTGCTATCTGGGACTTAAGTGGGAACCTAAATCTAACATAGGTGGGATTCTAACAGTCTGCAGCAAATCTGCAGAAGTATTTTTCTCTACTGGAAGAAATACAACTAAACTGACAGATGTTTAGAGGATTCTCAGTCTTGTACAAACAAGTTATTATTGGCATTATCTAAATGCATTCGTATGCCACCCTTGCAGTGTGAACACCCTCACTAGAATTAACAATGTATTACTCAGAAACAAAAACATGAGAGTAGTTAAGAGGCCCAACCTATGCCTAAGTTTTGTCCACCTTTGAGTCTTTCTTACTAGGTCATTCATCATTAACTCCAGTTCTACTTAACATCAGACATATAAAAAGTACCATCTGAACCTTGAACATTCCCTGTCTTCAAGGATTTCTTCTTACAGCAAAGATATTTGCCATCTGGTGAACCTCCATACGCACAAAATTATAATTAAATTGCCCCTGGTCTCTTGCATTCTGTTTGTCAGAATGTTCTCTGAAACAGCCATGGAGTGTGTTATAAAGTTGGATTTTAGAAAAAAAAAATGGTTTGTTTGTTTTCTACTATTTTGCTAAAGAAATAGCTCAGTGAACAGCATTCTAGCCTGGTTTTAAGTTCATGAGAAATAAATGTTACACTTGCATTAAATTAATTCATAATTCTTCCATTATTTCATTCTCTGAAAGTCTTATTTTTAGTTCTCCCTTTTGAGTCCTGCACAGCTTCCTTGCAGAGTTCTCTAGAGGCCCTGTGCAACTTTGGAAAGCAGCAAATAGTTGGAGCTAAGTTTCTGCCTTGAGGAGAATGTGAAACTTCTCCATGAATTATCAACACAATCTTTTTGTGGACCTGAGATGTGAAGGAGATTGTATAATGATAACTGATGGAGAGAATTCAGTCCTGGCTATGAAAGCTCAACAAAGAATTCACAATAAGTGATTTATTCAATTACGTTGTCTGCTTTCTTTGCTCAGAGTATATGCATGAGTAGAGACATATTGATTTCCCATTGTCTTTTTTACTTTGGAGACTGATTGTGATTAGCATGATATGAGTATTTTTACTTAATGTTTGAAATCTGACCCATGCTGGCTATATCACAAAAATCACATAGCATTGTTTCTCTCCTCTCTGAATGAATACCACTCTTATAACCCAGAGGGCAGCATAACGAAGCCATTTTTATCTCTTTCAGGGAAATGTAACTGCAAAGACATTTTAGATAAATTCTATGCCTTTTCCTCTCTGCATCACAGCCATTTTGTTCCAAGTATGAACAACTTACTGTTCTGACTCACACTGGACTCTGCATCATGGTAGGTTTGGGGAAAGGAGACAGAGAGAAGAGTGTTCRTTCCCATCTCTTTTCTCACATTCCCTCAAAGTAGTTGGATGTGTCTGTATAGTCCTTGCTGTAATGGATGTGATCAGATCTTCCTTAATTGCTTCTGTGGCAGGGCTTTGATAAGGAGGTTTGAGAACTCCATTCCCCTGATTTGGTTAAGTATTGTCTTCTATAAAATATACTAACTGCCTTTATGGATCATTGCCATACACTGAAGGGAAATAGTTACAGCAGCAGCAGATGGAGACATTTTCCTGCCAAGCAGACTTCTGTGCCCCAGGTGATGCAAGGGACTGGTCCTAACATCAGCATCAGTATAGTTTCCTCATTACAACTAGGCAAATACTCTTAGATCAAAGCCAGTTCCACAGAAAAACAGTTCATTTTGCTGACTTTGGCTGTGACAAGAGGGCACCCATCACACAAGAGGATGCAGTGCGTGTCATCCATATGCAAGGACTGTCACTGAGAGCACGAGCTGTGCACGTCCTTGTTGTGCACACAGTGTGCCATTTGCCTGGGTCATGTCTCTTCTACCTGCACTGAGAAAAGCTTCTCCTCCTACTTCTATTTCCATACCCACATTCCAGCCCTGAGACCAACTTCCTCTGCACTGACAGGTATCACAAGATACCATTGCTTTCCGATGGGGGTAGCTTTTGGGAAATGCAACCAGCACAGTCCTCCTGGGCCCCAAGCTCCCCATTCTGTTTGTCCTTCAGTTTGGCTATCTCACGCTGTCCAAATTACATTTCTGAACATCTGTGATGAAAGTACTTTTATTTACCTATGGTACCTTGGAAGATTGTGAAGATGTGTGGTTTATATTGCCTAGCCATTAACATTCATTAGTAAGTATACAGATGCTGCAGCATGGACTTAACTGCATAAAGACCCTCAGATTCTGTGAAGAATGGATTCATGAACCTTTTTCTCTTTCTTCAGAACTGTCAAGAACATACAGAACTCCATATACATATCTAGAATCATCTCCCTGTCACAAGGCAGAGTAAAGAAATGCAGAATTTTATATTCACAGGCCTTTGCCTACTCTTCTAAGAGTTGCATAAAGAAAAGCTGTCCATGTGTTATTTTTCTCACTACCTTTAATGCATCTACCACCTTGTTACTGGTTTTGTTGTGAGGAATTAGCAATACATTCCAGGCACATTTCAAAACCTAGAAAAAAAATGGTCTTCACATGCACTGAATAAACATCTTTTGCATGAATATCCTACACTTCAGTTGCCTCAGTACAGTAGAGGTTTATTGACTTACTGCAAGCTACATTTGAATGATTGCTTCATATATTATGATATGCAACATTACATCCTGTTTCTTTTCTATTTCTATAGCCCAAAGACTTATTGGAATTGGTGTGTCTCAGACTCATAAAATATACATGACTTTAAAAAAAGATTTTTATACAAAAATCCACCAACCTTGAGAAACTGCAGAGGTGGGGGATTTTTGTGCTGGAATTCATTTTAGTTTCCTAACATTATTCCTATGTATTTTCAGTATGAAAGTACAATCTCACATTTTATGATAAAGAGCCATGAAACAGCTTTCCAGCAAGAAATTAAAAAAAAATAAAAATAAATACTCCCAGAAATCTGGATGTCTGATTTCAAGTGAGAGTAATATACTTCAGAACTGGTGGAGAAGGGATTCATATAATAATCCCTGGTATATAAGGACTCTGCTACTTAGTCAATAAAAGATGGGTAATCTTCTCCCAAGAGCTTTGCAGTAGGAACAGAAGATAACCAAAGTAATATGTTTTACATGATGCTATTGTGTATGATTGTTGAGTGAGCCAGAGAGGCAGATGAGAAGCAGCACTCCAAAAGGGAAATATTGTCACTAAGAGAGAACTGACGGACTATTAAGGTGGCTGTCTCTCCCTAGCAGCTGAACAGCAGGGTACTGATGAATTGGAGGGCAGAGGTGGGGCTTAGATCAGAGCAGTAATCAGAATTAGCAATAAGACAAAATACTGTGGCAGTACAAAATCTAAGCTTCTCCATCTCCCAGCATCCACATTTGATATTTTAATACAGAACTGTACAGCTAAGGAAAAAAGGAGGTACTTCTTTTACAAATATACATATAAGTGCACCTATTTAGTGCTGCTGTTGGCTAAGTAAACTAATAACAACCTGAACTAGCACTTTAGAATCAGAATTCCAAAATATGGTCCTTATACTAAACAACATTTTTTTCACATTTTTTTCTTTTCTTTCAACACAAAGAAACTCAGAAAAATATGAGTACGCTGTTTTGTGAAGGACTGTACAGCTGTGGAGGAAAATCATCTCTAAAGCCGAATTTCCTTACCAAAGCCCTTATAGGGTTCTGAACCAGTTATACTGAAGTGTCAAAGCTGGGGCCATAAGATTAGATGCTTGTAGAGGAAGATGAAACTGTCAGATTAAGAAATGGATCATGGCCTAATTTCTAGCATTGAAGGCTTTTCAAGGACTGCTCTAAGGCCCTAAATGAAGTATGGGTTATTTCTAATCTCATAATGCTCATATTACAGTGCCTCCAACAGCCTTTGCTCCATATTTATGCTATAGTCCCATTTTGTCAGTTCAGCATTTTATGAAAAATCCTTCTCTAAATTCAGGTTAGAAAAAAATAATACAATTGGCTTAAACAGTGTATAAAATAGACCTTTCCCAACACAGTTTGCTTGGACTGAAGTGCATTAGGAAGCACATGCTCTAGCATGTCAGTGAGACATGGAAGAAGGAAAGTGGAAGAAGGCAGTGACCACTAACAGGAGGGTAACACTGAGCTTACCAGCCACCATACCTATGGCCAAAAGATGATGTTTGGCCATGTCTCATGGTGCTAGTCCTCTGGAATGGAAATACTTTTGAAGTCCCTCCTGTTGAAGTTGGGTTACTGCGCAGCAAGGCAAACAGAGAACAAGCACAAGGAACCACAACTTTGGGCTTGTGATACAGACACTGGGAAGGAAGGATCAAAAGTGGCTTCTAGTCTTCTGTTATTAGGATTACTTCATATTTAAAGTTATATAGTCTAAAGATGAAAGAGATCAGAACACAGACCTAAGGTGCTGGAGGTGCTTCTGCTCAATTCTTTGCTCCTCATGCATCAAAATGAGGAATTTTAATTTGAATCCTCTGAAATGGAGGCAGGAAGTTGGGTGTCTAGATGCTTAGACATGCACGGTAGCAGAGCTCTAGGTGTCTGCATTGGTTTTTTAACAATAAAAGTCTGTTAAGTCTTGGGCTTGTAGGCAGTTTGGCAAAACTTTTACAGCTGACTTTCTTTGACTGAGAGGCAAGATTCAAAAAGGCAGCTAACTCCATTAGACACCTCACTCATACTGCTAAAAATGTCATTATATTAACAAAATTTTCAATTTAGCTGCAAAATCCAATGAGAGTCAATTAAAAATAACTCATTCAAAGTGTTAAAGAGAGCTCGATGACTTTTAGTAAAGGTGTTTCAGAGGTAGTGTCTTATATTACCTAAAGCTCAAATACTTACCTGTATGGGAAAGTGCGGAAGAATGTCGAGGAGATAGGCGATGGAAGCTAGCCAGACCGTTCCGTGGGAAAAGGAGCATCAACAGGACATGTTGACCCWTAGCYATGTAGCTGGGCCTWYGCCAGTGTGGTGTGCACCTGGGCTTTGACTCGAGATTAGCGATGAGCTCAATGTGC
>NW_020450986.1:299071-398277 GCF_003343035.1 Apteryx rowi
CCACGTATAGTGCCCCCCCGGTGTTCCTCGCCATGGACCGACGCTCAGCGGTGCCAGGGACTCTCCCGCTCCTTTATTGCCTCGATCGGGAAATCGCTGGGGAACCCCCGCTCAGACGCAGAGGTAATAAACGCTCAGCATTGACCTTAGTGTGCCTTGTGTTTGTGTATCTGCTCCTGCCGGGAGTCCAGGCGTCGCCCCCGCCGGACCCTTACATTACCCAAAACAGAATTGGGCAATACTCAAGGCTCGTTCAAAAATATTAGAAAAAAGATGGGAATTATTAACATAAAAGCATATTTTCCATAAAATTACTCACATGCATCCAGTCATTTGTATAGATTAAATAAACTAGAAGAGCAAGTGCAATATTCAACCTGTATGTCTGCACACATTTGGCTTCTGTCAGAAAGACATCATTTCTTTGCCAAATAAGCTGAACTTGCAGTCTAACTATTCCTCTCAGGGTTGGTATATAATGAAGTACAAACTCAATGGGGAATTGGTTTTGCTGCTGGAATTCAAACTAGAACAAGCAGACGCTACGGTGAGATAAGAAATACTCTTGCTACGCTCTACAGCTGCATTGTATGTCTGCAGTGTTCAATGTGTGAAATAGTCTTTGGCCTTCCAAGCCCAGGCAATGTGCCAACAAAGCTCTTGCATGTATCTTTGTGTCTTTGCTGTCTAAAGATTGTGGTTATATGCTTCATTGAAGGAAAGGATCCACGGGACTATGGAACTGATAGTGGGGAGGCTACAGGTAAGGAGCAGCTGGGAGAGGATGTTGCAGCCATTCGAGCTGTGTATTCCTTAAGATGGAGCGGGCGCAGTGATGGAAGGGAATTTTCAACATACAATGTGTCTTGGCAAACCTGTGAACCTGGGACTTATTCTTGCCTATATTTAGCTATTTTACTGTGATCCTTTTGGAAGCCCACAGTTTATTTTTTGTTCATACAATGCCAACAACTGTAAAGTGAGATAACTTATTTTTTCCAGCTCAGTTAAGCAAATGATATAGGACCTGTGGTAGTAAACATAAGCCCTAATGGCTGCTGCATTAAAAAAAAATAAACTATGTTTTTGCTTTTCTTTATGTCCCTGAATGTCATCAAACAATAATCCCCTCTATTTTCTATATCTATTTGTGGTATTTCAGTGATTTCCATTACTCTAATATCCAATACTTTGCAATATTTTAAGGGGGAGAGAGAGTTTAACAGATGAAGAACTGAACTGCAGGTTGTTTCAGAGCTAGACGTTGAAAGATTATTTAAGACATGTTGATAATGCATAGTGTTGAGTGAGGTAACTCACTCAAAACATTTCAAAATGTCCAGAAGTAACAGTGACCCAGAGTAGACTTGATGAAATCAGGCTTGTTTGTAGTAAACAGCATCTGGTCTAATTACATGAATGCTTCTATAACCAAACTGACTTGTTAAAAACCATCTTGGGGTTGTTCCGTGTCTTGGAAGGTACCCCTGGTGCAAGGATTGGAGGAACATATTTATATTGACAGTGTAATTCATGCAGTTAGTACAAGCTTCAACAGTTGTAAGCAGATGCCTAATTTCTATTTAGACTGCTAAATCCTGTAATTTGAGTAGTCATTTATAACTTGCTGACTATTACTCTTCAGCTTCCAAAAAAAATTACTTGACAGGTAGAGTTAAATATTGTAAAGAAATGTGGGAATGTAAATGTACTAAACTGATACAAACTTAAAGTAATACCTCACCAGTGAAAGAGCAGTAGTATCCTTCAAAACAATGATGACATGCACTATCAAAAGTCAGGGACTTCAGAGAAGTATTCTCTAAAATGACAAAATGTACCAGATAATATTCCATTACAAGCATAAACAACTATTTTTCTGCTCTGTTTATAAAGCAATCTTACCACTCTGTAATTGTAATCTAATCGTGGGCATGCTAATATTTACCCTCATTTTAAAACTAACAGTTTTTGTAGACTATATGGAACAGATAATGAGTCAAATTCATTAGTAAGAGGTGCAGAGGAGTTTAAGTTGGAATGAGTTAAGTGATAGAGAAGGTAAATACTGATGGAAGTAAAGGTTTTAAAGGGAAATAAAGCCAAGAGAAGACATGAGAAGAACAAAGATGGAAAAATATTAAATGAAAAATAGAGAAAAATAATAGAATAGACAAGGGAAAGAGGTTAAGGAAATCTTAAAAAGTGGAAGTTATAGGTTTAAGATATACAGAAAAGATCCAGGAGGCCTTATTTTTTATATTGAATCTGAAGCAATTTAAATTGTAACTCCTTTTCAGGAAAAAGCTCAGGACTCATGCTGAAAATCAGGCCCTTTCAGGTTACCTTGGGAAGACATCCCTATAAAACAAGAGAATCAAATTTGTTCTTCAGTGTCTTCAATGATCCAAAGAGAAACCCCCTGAGAAAAGATCTGGAAGAATGTATTAAGACATACAGTCAATCGATAGAATAGTGATGTGTAAGGAGAGGAGAACTTCAGACTGTAAGTTCTATAGAAGATCACAAAGAGTATTTCTCCTAAGTTAAGCTTTGCTCTGTATTTGAGAAGGGGGCATGGCAGAATCACTGAAAAGGTGGGGGGAAACCCTTGAATGAATCAAACCCACCTAATTAATGTGTCTAATTTGTGACTAAGTCTAATGTGTCTTGAGCACTTCCTAAGTCATTTACTTAGTTTGTCAACAGAGAAAATACTCACTTTTAAAGACCTTCAGCCATTGATCCTGAGTGGCCGAGTTTAAGCTCCTAAATTAGACATTAAGTTTTCTGTCTGGAAGCTTTAGATTTACCAACCTCTTTCTATTGACTTGGAAAGAAACACTGTCAACTACTAAAAAAAAAATGCTTTATGAGGCATTTGAAATTTAAGCACGGATTAGACAGAGTGGGATTTCACTTTAGATTTACATTACTGCAGACCAATGTACAAACTTGTGTTGTTATTAGGATTCTTAATCCCACTGAGATGTGCACAGCTGAGGCAGAATTACATCAAAGGCAAAAAGTTTGACCATAAACAAAAGATGGGAACCAGAGACAAAGCATAATCCAAAAAAGAAGCATCATTTAAGAGAGGAGAGCTGGAACAGAGAGGTTCATTCAGTACATGTAGTTGGAACTTTCCTAGAGAAGAAGAGTTTTCACTGAACAAATGTTGGTTTGACAAATCAACGTGCAGCCTGAAAGCAAGTAGATGGTAAAGCAAGTAAATGGCAAATATAGTGGCTAGGTATTGGCACCCTGGTCACATAGCTAGTAATACATTTTTTCACAAGATAACAACATGTAGCATTTTGCAATGTGGATTAAAAGGTATATATACTTATGAAGGTGATGTTATCAAAGGATTTGGACTATCAACGTGTGTTAGTTCCTGGGTGATTTTACCTAGCCAAGCTTCCAAGTAGAATTTTTAATAGCACCAGCAAGAGGAAGTGGATTTTTTTCTGCCAATCCCCTCTGCTTGTGGTTTTAAAATTTACCCGCTGAAAGTAGAACAAGAAAAATGCATCATATTCCTTAAAATGCTTTAAGCTATCAATAAACCATCAGAACATGTGTAGGCCGCTAATGGATTACATTAACAAACTTGTAACATGCGCATTAAGTACATTTTAAAAAAATCTATTAACTGACAAATTATAACCAATCTTCTTCAGGCCAACAGAAGGTACACCTATAAGTTAGGAACCCTCAGTTAAGTTTCTGCTCTGTATCACTTAGTAATACAGTAGTAAGCTTTAGTAAACTAAAGTAATAAAGTATAGTCTCTCAAAAAATCAGTATTTTTTGGATAGAAATTACACTAAAACTGTAGCTGAAGAATTTAAGTAATTTAGGATAAAATGTATTCAGATAACTAGTGCATAGAGAAGCTAACAAACAATGTTAAGACTTCCTTGCGATACATCACACAGCATCCGTATGGCTATGCATAAGTTGTATTAGCGGTTCCAAATAAGATTAAACTGCTTATTACAGACATGTTAGACTTCTTTCTCCACATAATGCTACAACAATTTTTAGCATGTTCTAAGAATATAAAGATATTGCAGGCTGGCTTAGGGGTTCTCAGTCTGCTGTTGCCACAAGAATACACCTTCTGTTTTTAATTAGACTATTTCAGGATCAGGATGCCCTAAAGAAATGAGACAGAGAATGAAGGAATGCAACTAAAACAAAGGTAGAGTTATGGATCATTATAAACGGAAAAAATGAATATCTTCTGGTGTCTTTAGGTAGAGACTGGGGTAAGATTGGCAAAAAGGAGTAGCCAAGGTAGCCATACACACCAGATCAAAGCAGGGTGGGTTTTTTTTGTTTGGTTTTTTTTTGAGGAATTGGCTGAAAAGTAGGACTGAGGAAGCTCTGAAAAATAGCAGAAAAGCATTGTGGACTCTGCAGTCTGCAGGTGATAGGATCATTTTCAGTCTATTTTGGTACAGAATCCCCATCGCCTAAGGAGCTCCACACAAACAACAGAATGGCTCTGTGTGCTCAAACATAGGCTTGCTCAATTTATTCTGTATGAAAAAGCATTTGCTTGAAGACCATCAAAGTCTGTAATCCAAGAAAAAGCAAATACACTTTTACTGCAGCAGCTTAGAATTTTTTCAAAATGTATTTTGTGCAATCTAAGTTGAAAATTGTAAAATGAGGCAGATGCCATTTAGTTCATTTCCCTTAAAAAAAAAAAAGACCCTAAAAGTAAAATATATTGCTTAAGCAGCAGGCACCTTTTCCTTATCAAGCTGCTGCTTATGCCTCAAGCAGGATGCTTATAGTCTGAGCATTTTTATTATAGTTAAAAAAAAAAAAAATTCCGGAACAATGCCAGAGACTCCAGCAGCTGTGAGTCCAAACTAAATATCACATGGGTGGGATTGCCATAGTGACAAACTCAAATGCATTGGATAAATTAGAAAGGAGAGTGAAATCCCTTGTCCACTCATCAGTTTACTTTTCACCTAAAGTATGAGTTGTGGTCAATTCTGCTGACTGTTTGATAAAGAGTATTAAGTCTATATTCCATTTGTTCATAGGCATTTTATCTTTTTTCGGTATTAATGGAGTTGTACATAGACTGTGTGTGTCTCTCTGACAAACAAAAAAACGCCACAAAAAGTAACGTGAGGCCCCAACTTCACTGCAGAACTGAGTTAAGTTCCTATGTTGTTTGCAGAAGGAAATCCATCGACCTTAAGAAAACAGTGGCTGACAGTGGCTATATTTTAAAAAATCGCTTCCCCAGCAGGTCTTGGGGAAGCAGGAAAAAAACAGTAGATGTCAAATATCACAGGTCTGATCGGATTTTTGAAACTCTCACAGAACAGTCTCATAAGCAAGTTGTTAAAATACGGTGTGGGTGACACTGTCCAGGCCCAAGGGCACCTCCAGCCCTCCCAGTCTGTGTCCACCCCAGACCTCCCCAAAATCCTCAGCCCCAACCCCCATCTCAGCCCAGCCCAAGGCTGTCAGTCCCTGCCCTGCAGTGCTGCAGCAGTGCCAGCTCCAGCCCCATCTCTGATCCCATCTCCTTTTGCTCCTGGCTGGAGCCCCTGGATGGTCTCCAGACCTGGTTTGTCTCTGGCTATGTTGGAGCTGTTGATGGACCCATTGCCAGCCCCCAGTCTGCCCCATGTTCAGCCCTGTGGGACTGCACCCGTTGGCAAGGGCACGACCTGCGCCAGGTCTCCCTCGGCCCTGGCGTCCCGGCCCTCACTGCTCTCTGCCAGACTCTGTTGCAGAGTGGGTGAACATCTAGCTGGATAACCATCCTCAGAAAGCAATTGCCACTGATTCAGTGTCAAAATGGAAGATTGTGGTGAATGGAGGGGGTTTGTTCCTGGTCCAGTTTTGATGGGATAAAATGCATGCTCACTATAAATTTACAGATGATACCCAGGTGGGAAGGACTGCATGTTGGCTGGAGAACAGCATGAGAATTGAGAAGGGTCTTGACTGTAGTTTAGAAAAAAAATGGGATAAAATTCACTACAGAGAAGTGAAAAGAGCTATGCTTAAGTAAAAAATATCAGCTGAAAAAGAGGATGAGGAATGTGTTCGTTGGCAAAGAGTCTATAGGTAAGCATTAAAAGGAAGCTGTAGCGGATAACAAGCCAAATGTGAGTAACATTATTGTGAGGAAGGTGAGCATCACACAAGGGTGTATATTTGATGAGTTATGTGAGCGGACCCTTTCTGTTCCATCTGGCAGAGGGGAAGACCTTTTCTGGAGGCTGATGCCCATGTGTGGGTACAGCACTCAGAGATGTGGCCAGTCTAAAGGAGAGCAATGCAAATGACTAGAAGCTTAGAAAATGATCTATGAGGAACCATTGAAGGGGATTAAATTTCTTTCATCTCAGGAGAAGACTGAGGGAGGCCATGATAACAATCTTCGAATACTGACAGCTATTGTAAAAAGTTTAAGAAACTGTGTTCCATGTCCATGGAATAAATTGTGGCAAGAGGTTAACAATCTAAACTTTCATAAGTTTAGAAAAATAGAGCATTAAATACTTTTCTTGGAGAATCTTCATCACTGAGGTCTTTAGGAGCATGTTAGAGAGACATCTGTCAGGAATGATAATGTGCATGTATGGCCAATCCTGTCTTGAGGGGTGGACTATCTCTTGGAGTCCCTTCCAGACTTTTTTTTAATGTAACTATTGCCAGATTCCAACAGATCTTTAATAGGGACATTGGCAGCATGCTGCATACTCTAATATGTGTAGAAGAAGCATACAGCTTCTAGAAATATGATCTATTGAAGTCTGAGATTAAATGTGTGGGAATGTCTGCACTTAGCTCTTGATGCCTCTGCATTTGAGAGAAAAATAAGATAAAATTTTATTAGTTTACACTGGTAGCTTCTGCTAAATCACTGGTGCAAGATTTTCAGGACAAATAATAATTAAAGGACATTCAAAGGATAAAGAGTGTCAGGTAAAATGTTTGTTATTGCTATAAAACCCGATAACAGAACTAAGTTTGGGATCAGTTTCAAAGACAACTTCAATGAGGTTTTGTGAAAACTAAAGAAAATAGCATAGGCACAACAGCAATGCACAAATTATAATGATACTTTATAAATAATGGTGTCAGGAAAATTAAGAGCAAGCACACATACACGCCTGTTAATGCGGCTGAAACAGCAATGTTTTAAAGGCATGAACAGGAGACTGGGGAGCAATTATACAGTGAGTCAAGAGTCAGACCAAACGGCACAGCCTATAAAGGTTCAGTCACAGAGAGAAGTGCAGAAAGGAGTGGGAGGGTTAAAAAAAGGAGAAAAGCAACAACCCATGTGTATGGTATATCTCATTGGGATCAGTGAAGCAGGCACAGAGCCAATGGCAGGAGTAAGAATGCTCTGGATATGTGCATCTAAACTGGACAGGTTGTGGTTCCAGATAGCCAAAAGACAAATCATATCCAGTTTGAATGTTTTAAATGTTTAATTTTATTAAAAAGTCCTAATGGGGCCTGTCTGGGCAGGAAAATGGCGTGGTTGCTGCTATGCGCAGCTCCAGGTGGGAAAGAGTGCATTGTTGTCATTTTTATTTTGAGCTAAGTTCTCCTGGTGTCGAGCAGTAATGTGGTCCCCAGGCACCCTGCAAGGTGGCACTCCAACAGGATGTCTGGAAGCATGGCTGGTGCATCCCAGAAGGGGCTGCATAAACCAGCTCTGCACAGACGGCTGGGAAAGTTCTAGTTCCCATGTTGGTCACTAGCATTCAGAGTGCCAGCTTGGAGGCCAGTCTGTCAGAATATAAAACTGCCTTCACAAAAGGTATGAACTTTATACATGAGAGGAGTAGGAAGCCTGTGAGGGACTCAGCAGGGATGCTTTCCAAACTGATCTTAGGCTTAAAAAAAAAAGAAAAAAAAAGTGGTTTTATTACTAATACGGAATACAGTTTTAAAAAGCAAAATATAAAAACGTCTCCAATGAACACAGCTTTTCAAAAACAACTTTTCCTCATTCACAGGGGGTACCAGTTGGAGTGTACCAGATATTTAAATTAAAACCATGATCCTTCTGGGGATTTTCTAAGGGAAAAGAGTTGCAGAGAAAAACTTAGACTTTTTTTGTGTTCCATTCCTTCCTGCACTTTCCATAAAAGCTCTGCTTCCTGCTAATTAAAGGCCAATATACTGCAGCTTAATAGCTGTCCATGAGTCACTGAGAAAGAAAAGGAGCTGTCTTTTTCTATATAAAAACCTCTATGAACCTACCTCCCATGACCCTTTATTTTTAGACATGGGCCTGACAGGTCCTCTTCTGGGCTTGCTGGCAATATGTTAGATCTTGCAACTCCATGCATTGCACCTTGGCCATCACCAGCGCAGAGAATGCACTGTGCAGGACATCTAAAGAAAGCAAGGCAAAAAAGGGTAAGAGACAGCTAAACCTTCACCAACTGCTACTGCCTGAGGAGATTTCTAGA
This sequence comes from Apteryx rowi, assembly GCF_003343035.1. Lineage (NCBI taxonomy): Eukaryota > Metazoa > Chordata > Aves > Apterygiformes > Apterygidae > Apteryx > Apteryx rowi. The sequence goes on from NW_020450986.1 coordinate 307,549, forward strand.
ATTATCTTTTATTAGTGGTAACATTTTTATGTCAGGAAGAGGAGAGGAATATGAGACTTGAAGCCCTTAGCCCCAAACGTACTTTGCAGCTGGCAGGTGGAGCACAAAAAGCCTTCTCAAAAGACAATTGCTATCTACGGAAGGGCTTTGTATTCTCTTTTCAAAAGAGATGGCCACCAGATGCCAAAGAAAATGACTCAGAGGAGTTTTAAAGCAACAGGGAATGAAGGTATGTGAGACTTTGGTTTTCTTTTAGGTATTTGTCTTGGTATTTTTACTAGTTTGTAGAATTAATTTGAGCAGAAGGAGATGGCAGGAAACTACCAGGTTTGAGGAGGAATTTTGTTCTAACATACCAGAACAGTACCTCTGTGTCTTCCTGGGACATAACATTACAAATCTCTTTTTATCTAAGCTGCTCACAGTCATATTTCATTAAATGAAGCTAAGCTGCCCACACCACAAGTTAGACTCTTCAGTGCCAACACTGAGTAAATATAAGCCCACAGTACTCCTTTGAGTACATGGGTCAACCATTCAGTCATTCAATCATATCTGCTAAACAGATATGAAATAGTGACAATGATTGCTCACCTCACCTTAGTTACAAAAACATCAGGCATGAATCTCTTCCTATAAGCTGTTTTGGAACAAGTTAACCTCTAAATTAGCTTGTAGATCCATTACACCCTAGAGCTTTGTTTATATTAGAAATGCCTGAGTGGTTGTGATTTTCTTTTATTTTTGGTTATGAGTACGATGGATTGCAAGACAAAATGGAACAACACTGAACAATAAATGAAATTAGGGAACAGTTAGCATCGATCAGTTCATGTCTGTTGCCAAGAGCAATCTTGGTGTGTCTCATTTTAAATTCTATTGAGCAAATTAATGTGTAATTTCCTTATCATGAACAGTGGTTGATCTAAAGGAGCTTCAAGAGGTAAAGAGTGCTAATGGATCTTGGGATTGGATCCTCGCCATGGCAAGAAGCCTGGAACTGAGCATCACCTTAATGGATGATTTGTGTGTATGGAGGGAAGAGATATTGGTATAGAGGGAAGAGATTGGCTTATATTTGTTCATAGGCACTTCTTTGTGCTGTATTTCCTGTATCAACAATTCCTGTCTTAGGGAATCTCTGCCTTCTTTCAAGACTATTTTTTTTCTTTTTCTGCCAACAGGATTGTTTATTTTCCTTGCCTCTGCTCCCTCCTCCCCTTTCCCCTGCCCTCTTCCTCATTTAATTTATTTTTAAAGGCACTTAAAATGCATTTGAGGCATTTCAGGAACCATCTAGGCCAATTTCTGTGGCATCACCATCACAACTGCAATCTCTGTGTGATCACATGAGCATGTGTACAGGCATGCACTCAAACATGCCTATACACACAAACCCATATCTGCCTGCTAATCTATCTTCTTATAGCTTATTTGTGCTTTGGTGAAGGAAATGGAACAGGGAGAAGAAGCGAGAAGGTACTGTTAGCTAGCACCTTTTGTTGCAAAATAAAAAGCATGGTTCTTTTTTTTTCTTTTCTTTATAATAGAGACAGAAAACAAATTGCACCAGACATGCACGTGTATGTCAAATAGATGGTATTACCTTTGTAGAACCTGCTCAGTTGGACTGGTTTGTGTAATTGAAAATAATTTTTCCTTCTTTGCCAAGCTCCTCAGCTGGAAGTTAGGCTTTTCATAAGCTCTTCAGAATAGTCACTTCTATGCTACTGAATTTGTTCAAAGGAACCGCAAAACAGGAATCACTTCTTCACTTTTTTAGCAAGCTTGATTTACATGCATTTTTTCACTCCACCATCAGAAATGTTTTTTCTACTAGGAAAATTTAAAGCTATTTTCTTCTGTTTATGTTTGTTTGCTGTTGTTGTTTTTCAAATGCCAAATGCCTTTCCAAATTCTCCCATAGTACAGAGAGCTTAGAAAAGGCAGAGGTTTCAGATCCAATTGAATCCAAAAGAAATTCTGTGATATCCTGATGGACAAATACCTCTCAGGAGCAAGCGATGGGAGGACAACCAGCAGTTACAAGGGAGGCTATTTAAGAAGTTAATTCCCATAAATTCCCAGCAACAGTGTTTATCATGGGGCAGAAGTGTAAGATGAAGGAGGAAAGAAGAAAGGGAGGAGAGAGAATGCTCAGTTGTGAAAGAGAGACAATGAAAGTTGAGGCCTGAGGAGAGAAAGCATAGGAGGGTACAGAAATGGGTTTGTCTCTAGCATACTGTTCCTCTGGATATTATACAGCACAATGATTAGCTTTCAGTTTCATTATACTGTAGGATTTCCCTGGTCTTCATGCAAAATTTGCTCAGGCCTCAATGTAATACCCATTGTGTATTGAGAGGAGCTTATGACCCTGTTATCCAAGCATGATTCACAGTCCTCATTGAGAAGTGAAATTTTGACTTCTCCACAGAGGACAGCTTTTGTGATTACATTTTGCTGTGATGTCATGTTATAAATGTCACATGTCAAACACAACGTACCTAACATCTTTATCATTGGCACATGGTAATGCCATTGGTTTCAAAGCTGTTCTTGTATACATGGTTATAACTGAGAAGCTGATATTCTTTTTCACTAATTCACATTAACTCTCCTTTTTGGCATTGTCTTTAAACATAGCCCAGAGAATTAAGTTACTCTTTGCTATCAATTCCATGCAGAAAGAAAAAGCGTGCAAAGAAATCTTTGCTCAACTAAAAATAATCTTGAAGATTTTGTTGTCTATTTGTATTACTGATCAAAATTATACATGTTCTGTCCTCTTATTCTCTGCAGCTTTTCTCTCTTATCAGCTGTTGTCTGCAGTAATTATTCCTTAAGCTTTCTCTCCAGGACCTTCTTTTCTGCTGTCTCATCTTCTAGTTCTGCCAGGAGCCTTGTTTCGTTAATAAACTATTCACACTCATTTATCTTCCTGACTACCTCCTTTCTCCAGCTCATGCTCTCATACCCTCAGCTATTGTAAAGACTGCTTACTGTTACACATCTACATTGTACCAAATTAAGTTCTCTATAGGTTCCTGGTCTTCTCAATGACTAGAAGTTGCAGTTCTGGCAATGCACTGTTTGACTGATTACAGAGAAGCATCCTTTGTTTTCAGTTGAAAGATTCAAAATGATACCAGATAACCTTGTGACCCATAAAGAAAAACACACAGCTAATATGGGAAAGTGATTTACTTTAGTAGGTAGATACCCAATAGGTGGAGGAAGTGAAAATACCTGAAACAGAAGAGCACAATTCTGCATGCAACAGACTCCTAGAGGGAGTGGAAACTACAGTGGAAAATTTGCATAGACATTTGCTATGTATCTACATTTATTTTCCTGTTTTCCTAAAACTCCTAAAATAAGTGAAGTCTAATTGTTCAGACAGCCCCTGAGTTCACCTGGAAAATGTTGTCCTGACTGATATAGGATAAACACGAAGTTTTAACAAGACCTAGAAAAAGCTGAGAATTCATTCTTTAAAATGAAAAAATTGAAGAATATTAGAAATGATCAATAGACAGAATAATAAAGATAATAAAGAAAGATAGAAAATTAATTTGGGCTGATGAACTCTTTTGCTCCCTTTCTGCTGAACCAAATACAAGTGAATATTCTATAATTCACTCAAATGCAGCAACTAATAAATATTTTTTCCTGCATAACAGGTTTAATTTATACTGATTTTTACCTTCCAAATCAGATACATATCATGTCCATGATCTAAAGATGAAATGGATACCTGAAATTATCCTGACAGTTTTCACAGAATCACAGAACAGTTGAGGTTGGAAGGGGCCTTTTGGGATTGTCTAGTCCAACTCCCTTGTTCTAAGCAGGATCAATTACAGCAAAACCCATGTCCAATGACGGAGACTCCACAACCCCTCTGGGCAACCTGTTTCAGTGTTCAACCAGTAAAGAAGTGTTTTCTTATGTTCAAGTGGAATTTCCTGTGATTCAGTATGTGACCATTGCCTCATCCTGTCACTGGGCACCACTGAGAAGAGGCTGGCTTCATCTTTTTTACTTCCCCCCATCAGATATTTATACACATTGATAAGATCCCCCTGTGCCTTCTCTTCTCCAGACTGAACTTTCTCAGCCTCTCCTTGTATGACAGATGCTCCAGTCCCTTATTCATCTTTGTGGCCCTTTGCTGGAATTATTCCAGTAGCTCCACATGTCTCTTGTACTGGGGAGCCCAGCACTGGACACAGCACCCCAGGTGTGACCTCACCAGTACTGAGTAGAGGGGAAGGATCACCACCCTTGACCTCATGGCAGCTCTCTGCTTAATGCAGCCCAGGATACCATTGACCTTTTTTGCTGGAAGGGTGAATTTCTGACTTACGGTCAACTTATTGTCCACCAGGACCCCTAGGTTTTATACACATTATTTCACATATCACGATTTGTGAAACCGACACAAACACATGTATCCCTTATTACTCTAGTAATACTCCAGTAAGTACTGTTGGGCAAAATTTCATAGACCTACTAAATGTATTTGTGGGGTTTAGCAGTGTATAGATTCATTGTCTCTCTCCACTGTCACAAACCTTTGCTAATTGCCTTGAAGCTATAAGAAATTCTGTCAAAGTAGGCAGTAAGCAGATCCTTGTTAGCAGCATCAGAATTCATCCAGGATTGTAGATAGCAACATACTGTTCAAATATTGCCATGTTAGACACTATATACTTACAACACTTTTTTTTTTTTTAACAGTCTGGCTTCTTTTTTTCTCACATTCCTCATGTCTGGCAATGTACCCTAGGCATCTAATCAATATGGCATGACATTGCAGTATGTAATTCTTACTGAGAAGGGCTAGATCCTAGAAGTTTCCTCAGTGTTTGAGCTTTGATATGTTCAGGAGGACTTGCTCTTTGCTGTATTCACAGGAATATTTCTTTCATTACTTGTCAGCAGTGTAGACAAGGCAGAAATGAGGAGCCATAGAATGAAGACAATGTGTGCCAGTAAGATGTGTCCAAACCGAGAGCACATGCCAAAGAAGGGTCCTGACACAGTCACCAGTAGGTAACTTCAACATCTCTATTGGGAACTTCTCTCACTGCTGAATACCAGGATAAGCTGCTGAGAAAGGCCAGCTTTTCATGGACAGATTGAGTTGAAAAAGCAGGAAGCATATTGCTTTCTGTCTAAAAGGATTTTCTGTTAATCAGAAAACAAATTTCAGCTACTGGCCCCAAACTCACTTTTCCAATGAATTCCACATCAGTGAAACTTTGCTTGCACAAAAGTTCATGGAGAGTAATTACCAAAAGTGTATCAGCATGTTTCAAATCTGGTTTGTAGCTATATTTTCTACACTTTTTTTTTATTTGTCTAATAAAGGTTATATCCCAGCTCAATTAAAACAATGAAAGGTACAAAATTATACAGTCCTAGAAAATTCCTGAATAATATGACCCCAGGTGCAAAACATTTCTAATCAACAGATTGTGTCTCGGTATCCACTATTGGTCATTTTCAGAGGCGGGATACTGACTAGAGAGAACTTAAATCTTGTTTAGCATCTCTGTTGTTATGTTCCGTGCATTCACAATTCAACTCAGTGGTTTGGATTTGGCAAAGAGACTGAAAAAAACCCAGTCAGAATCATGAAGCAATTTTAATTATGAGCCTCCTCACTTGTATTGCATATACAGTTCTCTAGCCACATGAACAAAAGACTTTTGTATATGTTTTCAAATAAACAGGAAAAGTTACCAAGAAAAATATTTTTATGTATCACAGGGCCAAGTGGTAACAACTTAGGCTTCTGATCTTTCTGAAATGCTAGTAATCAGGACAAAACATTCCCAAGCGTATGCTTGGAACATTCCAAACACCAAAACTATTATTCAGAATCATGTGTTTGACTTTTAGTTTAAAAATAAAAGGAAGAAAAGCTCTTTGTAAATGACTGACCAGTCTGGAATTGCTAACTTTCCACCTGCCCTGTAGTTATCAGGCTATTCTGAAATGACATGACAAAGACAGAGGTCTGTTTTCTCTTCATTTGAGAAATGTTTTACGTATTCACAGAGACTACAACCCACATCTGCCACTGACCCTTTGTGGAGTCTATGGCTCCTTAAATGGCAAAATCTCCATCTTCCTGACCAGTGAAAGTATAATGATAAGGTCTGCAGGCAAAATGGTCTAAATCCTTACACACAAGACAAACAGTTCTGCACTGAGCAACTCAGCAGCAATAACTGTATATGTACCTAGAAGCACAACTAGCCCAGCAGAAAATTTAGGCAGGTCAGGATTAGGCAGCAACTGACAGTTTCAGTTTCTGCTTTGAAGTTTAAATCAGTTTTAACAATTGAAGTCCTCTTTCAGTTCTACTGACTTGTCAAAAAAACACTCTCCAAGGGACTTTCACTGCTATACCAGTGTTCCTCTCCTGCAGACCCCTGGGCAGAGCAGGGAGGTCCAACCAGGAGAAGTGCATGATCCCATCAAACACTTCCAGCAGTCATAATTTGACAGAAACTAAACATTATGGTTCTCAATAAAATGTCATTCCTTTTTATTTTTAATATTATTTCTAATCTTTGGGAGTGTTTTTTGAATATTACAAAAGGAAGTTTGAACATTTCAAAAGGAAGCACCAGAGATGAAAAAATTGTTACTGTCTATTGTCTAGATATGTAAAACTCAAAGAACTAAAAAATTATCCCCGCAGGATAGAACATACTAAGCAATTGTTAACCTTCCGGCTTTGGTGAGTTCTTCTGTCATTGCCAGGGCCTTGGCTATATGAATCTCATTCCTGGAGATCAATTATTCATTATTTTCTTTCTTTTTACAGTTGATTCCTACACATCTACATAGTGAGGCAGTTTCCCTGTAGTTCTAAAATTGTCTTTTGATGTGCATAATAGTTAATGAGTTCTCAAATAAAAACACCGGCACATTAACCAAAGAGTATTAATGAATGTTTTTAATTATGGGAACTGGATGCTGTGCACTGAACAACTGTGACCTTTGGTTTGGGCTCTAAGAGTCCCCTTACAATAGAAACGTCTCAGCAATGGCAGCAAACAAGGGTCAGCTTTGTGAAAGATCCTTATCAGTGGCTGCYGTCAACAAGTCGAGGCAGAATTAAATACAGCAGCTAGAGTTTTAGAGTTGGTCTGACCTTGCACTCCTATTTGCATTGTCCCAGGATAAAAAGTCTTAGTAATACCAAAATTAAATGAACAACTGGTTCCCTGCAAGCAGGATAGTCTTTTATGCAAACAGGAATACAATGTGTCGTTTAATGAAGTGTCACTAATATTTTAATTGGAAGAGAGTCCACATTAAAACTTTAGAATGAGACAAATTTTAAATTCATATACATGCCTAGATCAAAAGTTTGCATCTCATAATCCTTTCTAAGCTGACATTTAGATTGTGTGAATTTTTAATATGTATCAGTGCTTGACAGAAAGTGCCATGATGGAGGTGGACATTAAGAGATTGCTTATTCAAAAAAAATCATTTTATTGGCTGGGAAAGCTTTATGGTTTGCTGATGGTGAGGTACTAATAGAATTAAAGCTTCTGGAAGTGATAGGAGATGCAGTACAAACCTAGTGGGGCAAACTGAAATATTTTTAGCTTAAAGTACTTCTGACTGATGTCAGGGAAAAGAGCTGGTACTGGACAGTCCTTCAAAATATCAGAAAGTTTTTAACATGTCATTATTTGACATAGATTTTAATGGATAAAGGTCACTCCCTCAAAAAAAAAGAAAAGAAAAGAAAAGAAAAGAAAAGAAAAGAAAAGAAAAGAAAAGAAAGAAAAAAAAAGAAAAGATCCTTGTTTCACACTGCCCTAAGACAGGATGAATGCCAGCAGTACGCTTACCTGGTTAATGTTGTGTCAGGCTGTTTCTCAAGAGCCTGGCTGTGGGCAAACGAACTGTGGGTGCCCGCGGCATTGCCAGCGACAAGCGCGTCACTTCCCTGTAAGCACCTTGAGCCCATCTCTTCCCAACCACAGTGTGAACTCGAAACTGAGGTCTGGGGGTGTTAGCAGCCAGCGATGTGTACAGACCATGCAAGGGCTCAGCAGTCGGTGTGCTTAAACTAGGTGTTCACCTTAGTGAACAGTCCAGGGAATTTCAATTATTTTTGAAGCTCTGTACAGACTTCATGCTTAACCTTGAGCAATATTTATTTAACCTCTTTATGACTCAATTTCTCTGACTGTAGTATGACTACAATAACACTTTCCTACCTTTAAAGAGTAATGTGCATACAGAATTTTGGGACATGTGGAATAGTATCACTATTATTATAATCATTTTTTCAGAGGCAGAAATCTGATATCCCCCTCATCTGTCTTATCAGAAATCTTATGTGGACATATGTATTCTATTTAACCTGTCTCCTGAACCAGTCCTATTATTTGAAGATGTTTGCCTAAACCAGAAATTTCTTTATTTTAAATTTGCATGTCTGTTGATTTCTTTAGCTTATTCCTGCTTGAAATACTGGCTTGATGCCTGTTCTTAACTCACACGTCACAACAATTTTTTTGCTAATTAACACATCATTGTCAATAAATGTATTTGACATATGTTGTCTCAATGTATTGTTAAAAGACACATTACATAGAACTGTTATGTAGAGTGCAAATTTAATCAGAGATCTGTATCTGAAGAAAGGGGGGAAACATAGGGACTAAGCTTAAGGCATTTCAAGTTCTTTCCATTGTCATTAACGAAAAATGAGCACTGAGAATTCTCTGCAGTATTAGGAATAACTGAGCATTTTTAGCACCCAAAAGTCAAGCCCTTAAATATGAATCAAGCTTGGATCAGAGGTAGATTGAATGCTGAGTTTGGGGACAGTATTGCAAAATTCCCAAATGGCACACACAATATTCATTGAAAATAATAAAATACCAGACTCTTAAATAAATGTCCTGCAGCCGGTGGGCATAAAATACAGCTACCTTTTCTTTCACACATCTGTTAATAAATTCACATACAGCAGCGACACTCCTAGGTGGAAGGTCTTTCATACTCTTTTGAAGAGCTCAGACTTTTGACCCTTAATAAAGCAGGTATTTTACCTCAGTTATGATAAGACAAGCTGCACCCAGCTAAGACAATGCAGGGTTAATTATAGACTTCAGGTGAACCACAGCTGGATTCTAGGATATGCTGAAAAATATACATAGTATGTATGCATTATGGAGATATTTGCCAACAATTCCACGAAGCCACCAGTAAAACTGTAAGCATCACTGATTTTGCAGTGTTTGTTTGAATGAAGAGATCTGTTGGCACCTTGCTGGTCAGCTCAATAACTTTGCAACATAATGTGTGTCTTTTTTGCAGTCAGTGCTACCACTGAATTATTTGGCCTAGGTATTGAMAGATACACAAGCAGTGGCCCAGAACTCAGGGTGGCTGGTTGCCAGGATATTTACCTCGATGCTTAAGTCAGTCTTATAGTCAGTGCTAGTTATATATCACTTATATTTTGAATATGATAACACACACTGCAATGTAAATGGATGCATCAGTAGGTATTTGCTTAGTTTTCTCTTTGAAACACCGTCAGTGTAAACTCAGACCATTTCCTAAATAGTCTGATAGGGGGAGATTTGTGCACTTCATTTTGTGTAAATAATTTTTCAGTTTTGTATTCAAAAATGATTTTATAAGGCTGCCCAGTACTTAATATCTGAAATACCTAAAATATCTCTTGGTATGTAATAAAAGCATACCTGTGTGAAATGACTCAGTAACTTAGTGCTTCGTTCATGCATCAACAAATAACCAGAAGAGAGCAGCAGTGCATTCATGGTCAATTTTCATCATGGTAAAAGGTGAACAGATGGGTTTGTAAAGGTTCTCTAAGAGCACCATTGTTTAACATGTTTAATGATCTGAAAAAACAAGGCAAATAGTGAGGTCGAAAAATCTGTAAATAACACAAGCCATCTTTACATTTAGTTAAATCTAGAGATGCCTGTGAGGATCTTGAACAGGATGTAATCAAGTTAGAAAAATGGTCAAAACAATGGCAGACAATGTCCCTGTTGATAAATGGAGAGCCACTTGAAGAGAAATGTGTCTATTCAAACAATGTTACATGTGGGAGCTTGTCTTTAACAATGGGGTAGTCAGTATTCTATACTAGTGATATGTAATGTTAAAATGCAGAGATTTCTCTTGGAAAAGAGAGCAGGGAAACATTAAGAACAGTTCACCGTGGACTTCTGCTCAGTGTGCACCTGTATTCCAAGGAAGCAAATAAGTTCCTAAGGTGCATAAACAATGGTGGTAAGTAAACCAAAAAAAAAAGTCTTTTATACAGTCATTGATGTAGCCACTAAATATATTGCCTAAGATAGGTTTCTTATCAGAGAAAAACTGTGAAAATAAACAGGTTGAGTGAAGATAGATAAGAACATTTGTTGATATGGAAAAAGATCTCTAAAGAAAAACTAAAAGATTATTATCTTAGATTGCTGAAGAGGAATACAATAAAAGTATATTAAAAATAGAATGAATAGAGACAGTAGACTTTACAAAAAATAGCCATTCAATTAACTGAAAGTAAATGTTTCAAAAGCAATAAGCATCATTTCCACCCAGCTTGCAATTACTTTGTGGGAGCTATTGCCACAGGATGTCTTTGACACTTGAAACTTAGAACTCTCAGAAGTATCTGGATGAACAGATAATGAATTACATAATAATAGTGCTGGGGAAGCATTATTGACGCTCACATTTCAGGTTTTCTTTTTCTGAAATATTTGAGTTTTGATTCAGTTGCCTGGGCATAAGCACACAAATGCCTTCCAGTGCCATTTAAGATGCCCCAGGTTACCCTATGTCATATTGGCTTGATGAAGATATCTTGGATATGCCAAGATATCCCAGATGAGTCTAGACACCTATGTTTTGGAAAACAAATACAGACCTGAAAGCTTGTCACTGCCGGAGGAGAGATACTGATCTATACCAGCCACAGGCCCAGTCTAGTATGAAAACTCCTATGTTTCTACTGAACATTCCCGACAGGAGTGGACAAGATCTCAGTGAAGAAAAAACATTCATAAGGAAAACAAAATGAAAATGACTGAAAGCCAAACCGCAGTCAAACCATTATTTTCAGTAATATATTCCACAGAGAGTCGAGATTCTGTTGGCCATACTCAAAGGTGAGCAACAGGAAGAAAGAAATAGTTTAGTCCTCCCCTTAGTCACCTTTACCTTCCTAGTGCTAGGTCACCCAGCTATGAAGGTCAGTGATAAATACTGACTCTTGGATTCCAGGTCTATGAGATAGTATCAGCTAGTTGATAATTATCTTCTGAATATGCTTCTTCTAGGAAAAGCTATTGTCTTCAGACTTGTAGGGAAAAAAATATCCCTGGCTTATTCCATTCACTTCAAACCATTTACTTCATGGATGAATTTCTTCCTTGAGGTTTTATGTGAATACTATAGACTTGTACGGATAATAAGTTGTCTCATTTTTCCAATAGAGGTAGTGCTGAAAGAAGAGAGAAAAAAAAATTACTTTTGCCAAAGAAATGAAGGAAATATAATCATTCTATTTAACATATAGTATGAGGAGCAAAACAGACTGCTTCAGGAATGTTACCTTCATATATGCAAAAAGATTATCCTTATTTGAAGAAGAAAATATATCTTAGTATCTTAGTTATTTTAATAAAGATACCAAGACGTCCTGCATCTTAACCAGAACAAATAATGAGATATCATCATAAAGACTGCAAACATTTTAAGGTTAAAAGGGCATAAATCAGTTCTCTTTAAACAGAGAACTTTTATTGCAAACTCTGTGCCACATATAGAAGAAGGTTTTAATGGCTACGTTACCTGAAAATGCACATATATAATGGAAAAAATAGGCAACTTGTGTAGCCTCTGTTTTGAGGTAATTTTGTATCCCATTGTCATTAAGTAGAAGATGAGTCCTTTAATTATACTTTAAAATTCAGTCATGCTGTTATCCCACTAGTTAATTCAATTAAAATGAACCCTTGCTAATTCAATCAAAAGAAATCACACCTACTCTTGAACTGTTTTTTTCCTTGTATTTTTCCTTTGAAGGCGGGTGGAGGGGGTAAAGGGAAGAAGCATAAACTAACACTGGAGTGCTTGGCCCTGGACCATGACAAAGAAAAGCTTGCTTCCTTTTGTGTGTGTACAATGGCTCCATATAGGAAGAGGCCTTCAGTAGCTTTCCCACATGCCCAAAGTTTTGTCTATCACCCTCTTGTCAATTTGTCAGAAATAAAGTTATCATCAAAATTTTAGATATAAGATTAAAAATGATGATGGGACTGCAGAGGGTGGTTTGTTATATATGACATGCATTTCTGTTTATGCATTCATGAAGGCTGTGTCTGCAAGATCTGTAATGCCAGCTTGCACACACTGCACAAAGATGAATAAATGAATAATTGTTTTGATAATATTAAACAGCATGTGTGATATCGCAGAGCAACATCTGTTATTAACAGTATAAACAAAAGGAGTTTTTACTGATTGCATGTCATTCTGCATAGAGGAACAATGTAATATGTCCAATTTGGTAACTCTTCGCAGACAGCAGGAGGGACTGTGTAGGCCTGCTGTGAAAAACAGGAACAAAATCAGAGCAACAATTCTCTTTCAAATGTGGAGAGGAAAAAAGCTCTATAAAGATACTAAGGGAGGAATGTATAAATTGTATATAAAATTGCTCAAGTTCACAGAAACCATTTCTCCTTTTGAATGGTGTCATCTTCTTTCTACTTTTTCTTGGGTCCTGCAGTGAGCTGAATAGCAGTAACACAATACTCTGTGACCTGTTTTTTTTTTTCTGTTGTTGAATACTTTTAAGTACCATCTCAGAGTATAACCATGCAGTCAAAAGCATCCTTTATGATGCTAGGAACCAAGGAAAATAAAAAACAGTTCTTCCTTTTCTAAATCTATTAATAAATCTTGATTCAAAGAATAGCACTATATATTGCGGATAACATAAAGACTACAGAAAGTTAAGGTGCAGTTTTGATAATACAACTGAACAGAGCTAGTAGCTCACTACTGTTTAGACAAGTGATGTGACTCACCACAACTATCACCAGCAACTGGCTTTAGGTTCCTTCACCCTCTATCATACCACCACTGGCACTTTTCTGGTCTTGAGATGAGCTATTTCAAGAAACTAAACCAAAAGAGAAGTTATCTCTAAGGTTACTTTTCTTCTCATTTACATCCCTGAACCACCTTGTTATAGGATGAACAAATGCAGGAGCCCATACAAGGGAGTCATGGGATCATGGAGTTGAAACTGCCTCTTCTGAATGCCTGCTTGCTATAAGATTAACTATGTCATGAAATTGCACTTTCAGTCCATCAAAGTGCCTTACAGATTCATATTTCTTAGTGTCTGGCTGGATACTTCCTCTTTGCTTTTGTTGCATTAGCCTACTTTCTTTACCAGTTTTACATGATTCCTAATTTCCACCTATTGAATGGAAGCTTCCAGGTATCTCTGAAGGGAACCCAGTTCTGAATCCATGCTTGCGTTCTTCACCTGACACCATCCATCTGCAGTTTCTCTTCTTTACATGATTTATCTACAGCATTAGCTAAGTTTTCTTTTATATGGTTTTATTTTACATTAGGCAAAGTGGCCGAGCATGCTACAGTCCAGTTCATCAGCAAATAACCTAAGCTTAGCTAGTTGTAAACAGAAAGCCCAAGCTACATCTGGACTAACAGTCAGAAAAGCACATGGAAAGCACATGTGTCTCAGAAATAAGTATGCTTATTCCTGTTCTTGCAATGTGGACAGTCCTGGAGAGTACTTAAACCATTCTCCTTGTGATTTCCTTTTGCTGATTTTTCAGCAGGAACCTCTAATAAATGCTTTCAACAGTTCTGATTATGAGAAGCCAACTGTGTATTTACTGCATGGTTTGGCTTAACCAGTGCTGACTGGCAGATTGGCTTAGCCCTGAGGTACTCAATATCTACAATAGTCTCTGATGTGGTGGAGGTGAAGTTGCAGGAAAGCACAGCCCTAGTCTTACACAGCTTCTCTTCAGGGGTTTGCTGATATTGAAAGAGTATTGTCCTGTATCCAGTCATGTACCACAAGTATTATTTGGCATATGCAAAGACTATAATGCTTCCTCCAGCCAGCATATCTGTCACTAAACAGACTTGATGTAGTTATCCTGTCCCTCCTTTGTCTGTATGCACAAGAGGGACATCCATGGGTACAGAGGATATTTAGCTGTTTGAGTCACTAGATCTCTAAGCCCATCATGTATTTTATACTATGCAAAGAGTGAAGACTCCTTCCTTAACTGAGTGTATCAAATGGCCCCACTTCACTGTCTATCTGAAACACTACAGTGGAGCATCAAACCACAAGCAGTAAAGTGCTTGGGAGAAAGCGTAGTACAGCTCCCTAAAGGCAGGGGACTTTGCCTTCTCTGCTATGGCCAACACTGACTCACTGTACTTCTTGCTTAGAGTCACAAGAACTCTGCTCATTTCATCTCATCTCATCTCCTGATGATGTGCACTTGGGAATCTCAGTCCTGAGCCTGCTTTCTTTAGAATATAGCGATTAAATAGGCTTTCAGTTGCACAGTAACAAGTACAAGTAAATGCTTATCTTCTGTTGAGTAGTACAAGTCTTCATTTTCATTCCAATATGTATATTTTTATTTTAAACAGTCACGGAGATGTAAATCTCTTTTTCAGTTGTTCCATATATAATAGAAACTTGCCATGTTTTCACTTCTGAACAGAGCAAAAATGCATTACAAAACCCTCTCTTTTATCTTTTCATTTACCTTTTCAATTATTTCTGTACAAAATTGAGAGCAACACACTCAGCTCATGAAATACTGTAAAGATAAGGATGTTTTTCTAGTGAGAACTCTGAGAATATTAATAAACTAACAAATATGATTGTCGGATGGATATCGGAATATGAATGGCTCCTATTATTCCTTTCTGATCAGTCAGAGTGGTTTCTAGGCAAAGATATAGAACATTTCACTAGATATTCCAGTATGGTAAACACAACCATTAAAAGATTTAATAACTCCAGAGATGGAGGCAGTGAATAGCTATCAAGCAGTATTTAACCTGATTCATCAATAAATTTCTGAAAACTTCCTAGGACAGACATAGTAAACATCTTGATTTACTACTTGATCCAGCATTCAGTGCAGAACTGACAGGCCAAACTGGCTTCAGAAAGCATTCAGCATGCAGGATTGGGCCTTCAATCTCATTCCTGAAATGAATCCAAAAATGTTTGAAAGAAGGGTGGGGGTAAAAGAGGGGTGTCTGTTCTTTTGTAAGCAACTAAAACCTGCCTTTCTACCTGATGCCAAAAGGACAGAATAGTATAACTTTTTTTCTGTTGATCAGAGTTAAGTTAGCATGTACCATGGTACCTGCCATATCAGATGGTTTTTAATTGATAACAGAAGATTTCCATTCTAGTCTGTTGATTGTTAATACCCCTTACCTCTCAAAGTTTTGGTAATAAATACAATATTCCACTCTCCAAGGACAATATGTCTATACTAAATGCTAAGAAGAAGAATATATAATTCGGTTTAAACAAAACAAAAAAGGTAATATTTTACTTTGTATACTGAAAGAAATTAAAATCAATGCCTAGACAAGAAACATGAAGGACTGTGTCTTACCTACTCTTGCCCCTTTACATCAGATAGAAAGTACAGCACCATAAGGAGGTACTAAAATCTCCACAGATACCCAGGAAAAGATGTCCTTAGAACAATAACATCAATAGAAAAACCTTTCAGCTGTTTTTTGAGGGCTGTATGATACAGCTCAGACCTTTGGTTTACTGTGAGTGGAGTTGGGAGAGTTGTATTAGAGACAGGGCTGTGATGCAGGTCTGGAGAATCTGGCCAGTCCTTTGAGAAGAGCCAAAAAGCTGCCAAATGATTGTCTCAAATGTAAGTTATTTTGGGGTTGTGAACCAGCACAGAACTGGGAAGGTTAAGAAGTGGCTTAAAATGCCTGTGGTTCTAAATCTGTAATACGTCTCCATCAAAACATAATGTAGAATTTCACTGACACTTTCCACAGGGGGGTCTGCAACAGCTCCTACTGATCTCAGAGGAAACTGGATCAAGACTGGCGACAGAATGCATAGATTTTGTGAGAGGAAGAAAAAAAATTGACCCTTTAAACACTTTAATGGTGAATGTGCCCGCAATATGTAGGCCTTTCAAAGGGCAAGGGTTTGAAGGGGTGGAAAAGATGAGGAAGATAGAGAGAATGATTTATTTTGCACTGGTTTCAAAACAGTGGAAACTGAGAAAGACTGCAAAAGACTGCAGCAAAATGGAGCAAGTCCAAAGACTTGGTGTTCTTGAGCAGAATCTAGGATTTATTTATTTGGCAGTAAACACTTCCTCAAAAAAAAAAAGAAGAGAAAAAAAGTAAGTTTCGTATCAGCAGCTCCCACATGAACCAGATCATGGTACCGTAACTCCTTGGGTAAATTGAGCTAATGGTGAAATTAAATGACAGAAAGATTGCAGTTCTTTCAGTTCATAAACAATTTTTTTTCACCTTTATCTCAAAAAAACAATCATCCCTGAGGCAGAAAAGGTCACTAGAAAGTTCTAAATGCTTATTATTCAAGCGTCATATTGTTCCGTCTTAGTGGCCTGCACTCCAAATATCAATTGCAGAGAGCTCTGTAGAGTAGTAGCTGGAGTGGTTAAAGTCATGTATGCTACTGTCAACTTAACAGTTCAGTGGTTAGCTGAATATGACTGACATGATTTCTGCTGGTTTGGCAGCAGCAAAGTGAAGTTTCTTCTAGAAGCAGTGAAGTGCATGGACCCAGAAAGCTATTGCTATTAAGGGCATATAATAAAGGACATAATGAAGTCAGTGGTAAATGGACTACTTTAATATACAAGTTCATTTACCTGAAGCTATGGCAGCGTTGACACAGATATTGGTTTGTGGTATTTTTTGGTCCAAAAGTCACTGACCAATTTTTTTCTCTGCCCTGAGCCTGCTTTTAGTATTAAACACGCTCAAAGCAGAGGAGCTTTGAAAAGAAGAAGTGCTTGGATATGGCTAAAGAGAGAACTCACACAGGAGTTTGTAACCTTCAGTAATTTCTATCAGTAATCAGTAATTCTAATCAGTAATTCTCTTTTACATCTCTGCATGAGAAAGCAGAGCAGCAGACACACCCAAAATAAGCAGTGGACCACACAGGAAATAGC
Organism: Apteryx rowi; assembly: GCF_003343035.1. Classification (NCBI taxonomy): domain Eukaryota; kingdom Metazoa; phylum Chordata; class Aves; order Apterygiformes; family Apterygidae; genus Apteryx; species Apteryx rowi. The sequence goes on from NW_020450986.1 coordinate 324,855, forward strand.
CACATGATCAAAAACTGCCACATAATGTATTTAAATGCAATATCATAAAATAAAGGAAGGCATTTTGCAAGAGAAAACTATGAAAGAGGATTAATATAATGCTATTTTTCAGCAAAACATCTTGAAACTTACAATATTATGGATAAATGGTCTGAAAGGACAGGTGCAACAAGCTTTGTCTATAGGTACCAATTGTGAAAATCAAGCTAATAACGGTCTGAAGGTCATATCTGCCAGTGCTCTTCTCCCTAAAGACAGTATATTGTAATCCTCTACCAAACTTCCACACATGGTCCATCTTACTTTCCTGTGCTTCTGTAAGCGTGTTCAGACCTCCTCTATACATTGCAGTCCCTCATCATCTATTCACAATCATGAATGCAGATCCTTACAACTTTTCTTCTTCTTTCTTCTACTTTCTCTATAAATGTATGTAGACTGCTTGTAGATAGACAAGACTGCAGGATACTATTTCCAGCTGAGAATAATGCCTCTTCATGAACAGAAGTGCAACTTTTGTCACTCAGGCTGAGTGATGGCAATCCAAAATTCAGTTCAAAGTATCTGTATAGGTATACGCAAAAGAAGGATCATCGTATGCTGGTCAGAGGAGTGATTTCTAGGTGTTCTCTTAAAAATCCTGTGGATAGCAGGGACACAAATAAGCTATGTTACTAAAAATGTGCTTTTTTATTAGAAAGCAGAAGCTGACTGAGCAAGACAATACAATTCCACTGAGCATGCTCCTCCCCTGGCATCAAAGAGAATCAGTAGATATCCTCTGATGCACTTATTTCTCTGTCACTAAATCTCTGTGCAGGACACACACAGTGTGATCTCTTTGGGGACTACCATAGAAAATGAGATGTATTGACACCTGAGATGAGTCGTAGAAAACAAAGGTGATTTTTTCCAGTAGTATATCTCAGCCCAGGGGTCTCTTCAGGGCTAGGGCAATACCTATGATATATTTTATTGAACAAGTTGTGCTTAAGGATCGTTTTCTCATATCTATTCTGTTGAAAGTGGTTTCTTAAAGTAATTAATGGACGATATAGTGGAAAAAAAAACAAGCTAGCTTTAAATAGTCCATTGGCCAACTAGCCACTCTTAGGAGGAGTGATAGGCAGTCAGATACTCTTTAACACTGAGTTCTATATGCTTGTAAGCAGACTGCTACTGGCACCCAGGCTAGCTAGTTTAAGCCCTGGTTGGATGTGATTAAGCAGTACCATGGTCACAAAATACAGATTAGACATACCTTAAGAATAGAGTTACATTCTACATTTGCTAGTAGGAATAGTATAGAAATAAGAGGACTAAATAAAAAGAAGATGACTTGTGAAATCCAGCAAATGCAAAGCAAACTCAGAAAGTAATTTCAACATATGGGATATGGAAAGACTTACAAGCTTTACAACTTTTTCAGATAAACCATGAAAAGCAAAAAATAAAGCACAATTATTTCCAAAAGTCTAAAGATTTTGAGAAATGTGTTTGGTCCTCTATTATGTAAAAAAGTTTTAAAGCATTTTCACTACCTAATTGTCTATGACCTAATTTGCATAGAAGAGAATGAAACCAGGAGTTGTTACGGCAGCAAGAGCAGCAACATGGTTGCAAACCTTTCTTCCATCCTATGTTAATTAAATGTACCACAGTGTGTGAAGTAGCTCTCAGAAAACTCATATTTTAAAATTCTTGAGTGTAATTGAAAAACTCACTGCAAAGAATGCAAACGGCTGCTGGACAGATCAAAGAGCATATGAAGAGTTATTTAACAGGTTTGCTAATGGAAAGATAATGGCTTTTATGAGGATGATGGAACAAAAATAAAGCAGCAGACCTGAGGATAAATTAAAAGACAAGAAGAGGCCTTGTAAAATGAAGCAATAACACAAATCCATTAGCTGTAAACACTGGATAATATTAATCCTGTAAATGGTACTCCACTTCCATTTTGTGCATCATCTTGGGTGAAAGGTGGTAGCTTGTAGCAGAAAATAGGTGCTCTTTTATTTTAATGGTCTTGAAAAAGTCTGTTGGCCATATTGACAGCTGTGCTGTGTAGCAGCTGGTAGCTAGGCAAAGTTGTTTAATGTTTATAACAATGAAAAACAGATCTGTATCGTTTGGAACTGAAAGCTTTTTGGAAATACGTAGAATAAATATTCAAAAATCTTAGAAAAATATTATTTCAAAGGAAATTTTCATAAAAACAAATATTTATTGAAAGGACAAAAAAGTGACAAGCCCATTTTTATGCAACATATTATACTCACTCAGAATCTCTGGTAAGGTAAAATGAAGTCTTTTCATTACATTAAATCATTGTGTTAAACTAGGGAAATGCAAAGAGGAAGAAAATATGGGGTATGATTTGGTTCCCAAGAGTCTTCAATAGGAACTGGGCTGAATCAATCAATGGTTTGCTAAATGATTAATAAGGCACCTGGTCCTACTGAAGGCAGTGGAGTTCTGTTATTTTACCACCAATTTTTATAGATTAAGGATAAAGGATTTCACTCTTCACTCCATTAAATGTATCTTGGGAAATCAGAATCTGTGGCTTTTTTTCTTTTCTTTTTTTTTAATAACCTGCGTCTATTGGATGGAAAATTTTGGAGGGATGAGAACACCAGGTGCTAGAAAGACTGGGATAGATAATCTATTGCTTTGAGTTGTTAATTGACAAATTAATTTATTTATGTGTCAGACTGGTAGTTTGCTATTCCTAAATGGTCTGTGAATTTATTACAGTGTTAGAGAAGCAATTTTTTCTTTTTAATCAAATATCAATAATTTACCAACAGTAAGTTCAAAACACTTAATTGGGACCATTAATGTTTTGCTAAGATCAAGTATATCATTGTTAGCTACACTGATCAGTTTGGCTTTTTCAACAAAATTCCCTGTTACTGCTGGTTCAAAGGATGATTTAAAAGTTTTAATGCAGCATTTCACTTGAATTCAGTCTTGTAGATAGTGCATAATCAGCTTTAAGAACCTGCTGTGTTCTTTCAGTTTTTGAAATGCAAATAACAGGTCACACACTGAGGTTTATTTTTATAGCCATCTACTACTATCAGTGCTTTACCTTGTAAAAAACTCATCCTGTGGAGGAAGACAAAAGGTAGCTCACTTTGTGTATTGCTCTCTGGGACACTGTCAGAAAAACAAACTGAAAATTTGGAAAGCCTAAGCAAAGCTTTCTGTTATTTCCCTTTGTGGAGGAGCATCTCACGGACCAGGCTTGCATGAGGTCCTGCACGAAGTGAAAGGGACTGGGGATTGAAGACCTCCTCTTTGTACATCATTCTGTGAGGTGGCTATCTCTCACAGACATACCAAACACCCAGTGCACTGGCGATTCCTATTTTCTGTTTTTGAAAAAGCCTGTTTAAGCATCCAAACAAGGCCTACCCTACTGCATCACACAGACTGGCTTTCCTAATGCAGAGGTCACACTCCTTGTCCCAGGCAGGGAGTGCAAGAGCTGGCAGGACGGACCATTGCATTCCTTTCACATAGGGGAAATGCAACACTCTACCAAATTATGGGCTAAATTTAGTAGGCTAGACCCCACTGCTGATGGGCTGGACTCCATTGATTGCAACCATTCTCTGTGTGCATACAAGTTATATCTCAGCTGATTGCTTAGCATTACAATTGAATAATCTGTCCAATCTGTCTAATTTGAGAGGACCAGCTCCCAAAGAGTCTAATGGATTCTGTGTAAAATGTTGAATCAAGACTGTCAGGAAAGCATCTCTCTCTTCATTGTCCCAAGGTCCTGACTAGGAATTTAGAGGAGTAAATCTTCAACAAAATCACTTTCTTCCTGAAGTTAATTTAATAAAATTCCATTTCTATAAGTAACAAAAAGTGTGCTCCCGTGTCTATTTTTACATTTAAAACTTAGTATACTCTCTAATGGTGTTTGAAGCAATTTTTCATGTTTTAAAATTCAGGCAATAGTAATAGGTGAAAGCATTTGTGAGACTTTGATTACTTTGCAATCTGAATGTGGTTTTATGGCATGTCATTTCATGAAATCAGTAGTATGATGTTACATTTTGGCTATATCTTATCCAGTCTTCAAAGGAAGTCTGATAAAAGAAGCTCTTCTCTCAATGGGAGCTAGAACAAGGGCTGAGAAGAGAAAAAAATTTTTTCTTTAAATAAACTCTTTATTGTGGGGAGGAAAGGAAATCTCTTTAAATACTAAAATGGGTTTCTAGTTTTAAAAGCCTATCATTATGGAATTAATTTCTAGAGAGCAGAAGTATTCTGGCAAAAACAGTGATTTAAAATTATTTGGAATTAAATGAGACATCAGCAGAGAGTGCCCTATGTTTCACAAAGCTCCTTTTGTGGTAATTCATAATACTTCTTCATGCCCAGACAAGTTAATAAAGAAAACTGCTTATCCATTGATTGCCAGCCACAGACACCTGATGTGTTAGGGTAGAGCTGCCAACAGTACCAGAGTGCTTTTCTAAAACATCACCTGGGTTTTCTATGTTGTCGAGCTATGACATGCAAGGGCATTGTAAGTGCTGGGGGTAACAAAGTTTGTAATAGCATCTCTGAAAATGCCACTAGTCACCACATTACTATTGCACAGTGGCAAAAACAAATGGCAGAGAAGTATTCTTTATAAAACAAAGCTGAAATTGAAGAATGGAGAAGTTAAAAGAAAAGCAAAGGACAAAGTAAGGCACCATTCTGTTGAAAATAATTTCTACTGTTAAAAGAACATGAATAAATATATGTATAATATATATATACTATTTTATTAATTTTATGAATAGATATATAATTACTGATACAGTTTTTATTAAATACAAATCCTTTTCCATATATTTTTATGGACATTTCTGGTATTCCGGTATGGACCAGAGCTGAAGGGAGCTCTTATATTTAGGTGCATCAGCAATTAGGTAAGTTGATATGGCATTCTTGGGTCTTCCAGAAACATTTGTTTCATCAAAATCTGAGGAGAAAAAAGGGATAAGGATTGTAGAGTTGTTTGAGGTTTTTTGGTTTTCTTTTTTTTGGGGAGAAAGAAATATGATTTCCTCAAATATTTTTGATTTTTCTTTTCATTAAAAATAAAAATGTTTATTCATTCCCATCAGTGTCAATGAACTGAATGGATGTATGCCAGAGAAGATGAATTTTTAGGGAGCAAATACCTAGTAGGTTTATGCCTAATGTTAATGTGTGACATTAGTGGTCAGATTTGGCTAGGAGAGAGGAGCCTGCCTGCGCCAATTCATGGCTAAAGACAGCATTTCTGCCACCCAGCACCTTTACCCTTCATTGTCCTGAACAATTTACTAGCTATAGAGAATTCTTTCTTAATATTACAGTGCTTCAAACCACTTACTGTCTCTTGGAATGAGAAAGTTTACTTTGGACTTTCTTCATTTCCCAGCATTGACTCCACACCATACTTATGATGAGAGTTTAGTTTATTTTGTAGACACAGTCATCTGCCAGTTGCTGAAGCTAAACCACAAACATTTTCAAACAGCCTTGCAAAAGGCACAAAAATCTCAGAGGTAATTAAACTCCTAGAGACGCTGCAAAGAATCCCTGCTGGGTAGAGAAGAAAATGAAGTGAGTGTCCCTCTGCATGGAGGGAAAGACAAGCAGAACATTGCCATCACCCACACTGCTCGATGACACTCAGGAGCCTGGGATGACACCGAAGAGCACACGCAAGTTGGCTGACTGGTCACCATGCATATGGCCCAGCACACTGCTCCACGGCACATGCTCTCCTGGACCGCCCAGAGTTGTCACAGCGAGCCATAGCAGGGGCTACTCCTGCAGTGTTTATACTATAGCAAGCAGCTTTTTAACAAAATTTCTTTCTAGTTTCAACCTGTTGAAACTGTGCTACTGCACAGTTTTCCTGCACTCCTTTAGGCTGTGCTTGTTTGTATTTTTTCTCCACTTCTACGGCAAGATGGTGGGCTGAGGATTTCAATGTGTGTGGAAAAACATGGTAGTTAAGTCGTATGGATTCTAGTTGCATGGAGATTTTTTTCTATGACATTTTTGGGTGCAAGTGAAATATGTCCCAGGGAACAGGCAACATTGAATTTCCAAGCGTGACACAAGAATTCCAGGTACAAGGTTCCAGATAGGTTTATTTTTTAATTTCTAGGAATAGCAATTTTACATTGCCTCCCAAAAATTGGATGTCTAGACTAAACCAGCTGCTCAGGTCACTCCCCTGCTGTCGCTGGGGAGACAGTCACCACAGGAAGGTGTTTCATCCATTTATCTTTCTCCATTGCTTAAAGAAGAGGTCTAAATGAGCAGCTTAGACATGATGACGAATATTAGATGAGCTAATCGTCACCCTATGGGACTAATAACAATGTGTTCTAACAGCGTCGACAAAAGTGTCCCCTGGCGAAAATCTGGAGTCAAGTTTTTTTCCCTAGGGAGCCTCCTGTCTGTTCTTAATGATAGAGAGCATCTTGATTGCTGTCTGTCAGCTTGTCTTCATCCTGAGTAGGCAAAAAGGTTGTGTGCAAAATATAAAACTCCAGAAAGGAATACATCCTCTGAAACACAATGGCTTTTATGGGATCATGCTGTTGCTGCTGCTTTCCCTCTTCAGGTGTACACTTCGTTTCAGATCACACAGTGCTTTGTCCCAACCTGCTTAACAAAACACACTGATATAAAAATGTAACACTAAAGATAAAATCTGCAGCTTCCACAATCAGAATTTACCATTAGTAGCATTTGCTCTGACTTTGGTTTGACACGATACTCCACATCAGAAAAATTCAAAGAAATTATAGTAGATTTGCCAAAAGCATGATTTTTAAAAGTGAATTAACATGTAAAAAATGCAAAATATTTATTCATCCTAAATATCTGTCATCTGAATCCCTCTTTTTTTTTTTTTTTTCAAATGGGAGTGTGCACCCAGGATTTTATATTTGATTCCACAGCAAGTTTTAAGAGGAAACAGAGTTTAAAAAATGGAATTTTGGGGTATCAAATTTTCTAATGATCAACTCAATGTTTTCTTTACTGTTGACATAACTGAAAATGCAAAAAAAAAGAACAAGTCTCATAAGCCACGTATTACAGACAAGTTATCTGAAGAATAGTCAAGACAGAGAGTGAAAATAAAGTATTGCTCAGATTAATATGTCTGAAAAAATAGATTTGTGTGAAACAAGTCCCCAAAGGATTTTAGTGACATCACACAGTTTCCATGTAGCTCCATTAAAATTCATCAATGCTAGACATTCACAGAAGTATGGAATATTTACATTATATTTAAATCTTACTTGGTATTTGAACATTTCCAAAAGTTGCATTTCCAAGTTTATCATGATATGAGTAAAAACAATAGGAAGCTCATTCTACATAAGATGAGACATGGGGTGTCACTTTCTACTTATGTGCCAAACATTAAGTAAGGTAGTGAAATTTAAGGCAAAAATATTGCTTAGGGCAAAGTCAGACATGATACCCATTAAAGTAAGATATATGTTTGTGAGAATTAAACTGGATATTTTAACTGCAATCTAAAATCACACCTATGAGGTCAGTGCTTTGAGCACAATTAATCCCATAAAATGCTGTGAATTGGATGACAGCATAGGACTACACCCAAAGATAAAGAAAGACTAAAAGAAGGAAGGAACAAAAAAAGCAAGAGGTATAATGTTCTTTCTGCAAGAGATGCACTCTCAGATAATTTACTAAAAGAATAACGAGTCAATTGGTAACTAGTCAATTTTTAACTAGTCAATTGACACTGACGGGTCAGCTTTCTGTGCTGATATTTGGTGGTAATACAATGATTTCACAATTATCCCTAATGTTTTTGAAGGAAAAATTAATGGATATTAATATCTTAAGAGAAAAAAAATACAGGGGGGAATTGTTGCAATTATTAACAGTGTAACATCTCTTAGCCCAGACAGAGATGAAGCATTACATTTTTTATGCTATCGGATTCTCAACAGAAGGAAGAGTTAGAAGTCCTCACACTATTCCCACATTCCCTAATGTCCCACATGAGGATTAGCAGAATGAGTGCTGCAGGCAGTCCTGGCACTTTCTTCTATTTGTAAGAAAACACTCTGACATTTCTCCTGTCCTTTTTTAATCTTTTGTTCCTCCAGGTAGGAAAATAAGGGAGGAAAAAGGAAGAAAAGTTTTAAAATGATTACTGTTTCGGAAAGCAGTATGAATGGCTAAGAAAGGTTGGGAGATGACATCAAAGCCAACAGTTCTTTATACTATTTAATTGTTACAGGGCTCTCCATATACCCAGTTTAGTTGCTGTCAGACAGACAGAACAAAGCCACACTCCTTCCAGTCCTGCAGGAGATTTCTCATGTTTAGCACTCCTGATTAATGGATGAGAAAGACAGATGTTGCATTTAAGAAGTCTCAGTCAGATCAAGACATCACAGACTCAAAGAAGGGAGATAATCTCCTGAGAAAACACCTAGATCTGTTCAGTGGTAGGCCACATTTCAGATTTGATAACCCACATGAACCGAGCAGACACACTTCACTGGAAGACACACATATTCTTATGAAGTTGGTGATTATGATTCTGTAATCTGATGCTAAATATTATTTTTATTAAAAAGTATATGAAACAGAAGTGGAATAGGAGATACATGCAGTCTTTCCATAAACTTATATTAGGTAGCTCGTGAGAAGAAGAGCAGATTCAGAGCAGAAGATTACAGATAAACTGTTTTAGATGTGGCTGCTAACATTACCTATTACCAGGACTGTTTGTTATTGCCCCTTATAAAAGACTTTTTAAATTTGCTAATAAGTTTGCAAAATTTTAACTGTTTCAACCATACTTTTCCAAGCTAGGCATCTGTCTCTGGCTATTGTATTTTGTTTTGTTGTTTGTTTTAATTTGTGTCTGATTTTTAAAAAGTTTTGCCAGACTGATCAGGGTATCTTGAAGAATACAAGAATGAGATTAGGGAAAACATTTCTTGGCAAGATTAAACAGTTCTGAAGATTTGCTAAGTATACACCATGCATTCTGTGCACCTGAATGAGGCAGGGTTCCTGTCTGGAAAACAGTTTGGGAGGGTGCAATTAATGATCATCTCATAATGTATTCGCACAAGGGATTGGAAAAAGGCTGGCCAAACTTCTGAGTGCTTTTGGCCCAAACTTTTGATTACTTGAATTTGCAACTTAGCTATGCTCTCATAATATAGATTTTTTATCGTTGTTGTTATTTGTAAGTCAGATCAAGTTCCTTATTCAGAGTTAGTGGGAAGTGACTTTTCTTGCAATTCTTTGCAGTGCTCAGTGCCTCGTGAGCCTAGTGCATGATTCACAGCTATGTCATTTCTTCCTCACAGATCAAACAATGACTTACTATAACTCCAAACTCCAATTGCTGATAATATAATGGCTCCAGTTTTGGCTGGGATCAGCTTTTCGTACTGCTGTCCTGCTGTTGGCTTATGATTTTATCTGTTGGGTTGTCTGGCTCTTGTTTCCCTCTCCTGTTGCAGCTGGTTTGGCTTCAGGCTATGATAATTTTCCCTGCAGTCCTTACCTCCTGCTGTTCTATCATGGACACTAATGCTTGAGGCTGAACCCTAAATATTAAATCCTCTATCCTGGAGCCTAAAGGCACACTCCACTGCTACAAGAACCAAATCACAGAGCAAAGTTTTGTGTAGGTTTATATGTTTTTCTAAATCCTGGAACATGAACTTATTTGTGGCAAACTGAGCAGAGTCAGCATAAAGACTGCATAGTCTAGATCAAAACAGATTTCTTCTCTAACCCAAGAATTTGTAAACATCTGCCACAATAACTTTCACAGGCACCCCCCCCAACTTCGTAATAGTTCTTGCAGATTAATATATAAGAATGCAAATATGAAGACACCATCATAAACGTRCTTTTATAAAGATGGGCTCTGACCTGAACATCACCACTCAGGAATAAGATCTAAGGTTATAAAAAAAAGTCAGTTCTGGGCTCAACAGCAATCAAAAAAAGCAATTTAAATGTTATGAATGTTTAGGAAATGAAAATTAAACAGAAGAGAGAACATCATTATGCCAGGATATAAAGCTATGGCATACCTATATATGCAGTGCTATATGCAATACTGGTTCCCTCCTCTCAAGAAGAATACAATAAAACTAGATAAAGCTCTAAGGAGGGTGAGATGGCTCATCAAAGGTCTGGGGCAGCTCCCAAACAAGGAACAGCTATCTACATACATACACAGCCTACACTCATCACCTTGGAAAACAGATGACTAAAGGAAGATTAAACTTAGATCTTAAAAACCACGAACTGGAGAGAGAGAGTGAATAGACATCTGTCATTTACTTTCTTTTCCAACTCAAAAACTAGGATGCATCAAAAGAAGCCTGAAGGAGGCATGTCCAAATCAAACAAAAAGAGGTGGTTCTGCATCCATGTAGATAACTCACTGCGAGATGTTGTAGATAGTGAAAGTTTACACTAATTCATGGAGAAATTGAACATGTTCATGGAAGACGAAATCCACCAAAGTTATTTAATAATTTGGAGTCCCTAAGTGACAAAATTGTTGGATGATATTCAAAGGAAATATCACTACATCCTTCCTCTGTTCCATGGGCATGCACCTTTGACCACTACTGGAGAGAGGATATTAGATAGTTAGACGGATCTTTTGTCTGCTCCAGCTTGGTTGTTCATATGTTCTGTTTCTTGAGCTCTTAAACATAATAGATAACATTATGCCTAACTCATCTAAGAGGATTTATTTTATTTTATGTTTCATTTTTCAAAATCCCTGTTGAACACATGCATTTTAACTGGTTGTTTTACAGCACTTCTCTTTGCAGAGCCAAAGTTGTCCAATGTTATAACACACAAACACTGAACACTTACTTCCTTTCTTTCTAAAGTGCATGAGGGAAATCTATAGAAACTGATATGCCATTCATGGTTTCATAACTTTGTAGGTAAGCATTCTCAGGAGATTTTTTTCAAAATGTACTCTTCAGCTTGGCTACTAAATCATTAATTGTTGAGAGGACTGTGTGCTACTTGAACATTTCACATTTTGAACGATAGCCACTCAGCTGTTCCAGCAATCTCTATCATGTAAAACCAACACCAAAAGAGTCAGAACCTCTCTTTTCTAGTATTTGCTGCACCAGATCAAAACAATTTGGTAAACTTTAAGTGAAATATATACCAAAATTTGTAAGTGTGATAGCTTTCTGAAATGGCATTGCTTGCCCATTTTCCTTTTGTCTGACTCTCTCTTTTGCCCCTGTGCTAAAAAAAAGAGAATATTTGCAAATCCTTGTACTTCTATCTATCCTGTAAAGTAGGAAGTTCACCCATTAAGATACCAATCTTGTGATGTGCTTCAGATTGAGAATAGTTCAATAAAAATCAGTCAAAGCAGTTATATGATTAATACTAAAAATGTGCATTAATGTACATTGATGGATTGGGATCAAAAAGCATTCTAATTCTTTACTGATTTATTTACCTGCAGACTGAACATGAAGCATTTTGTGTTCACACTGAGCTGACTATTCTTGTTTTGATTTTCATAGTGTTACCTTCATTTTAGTGTTAGTAATATAGCCACAGCAATTTTAACAAATTTGGACTATTCTGAAGCATAAAAAACTGTTAAATTTGATTTCAGAGATGTCTTTGGGGCTTCAAAAGCTCATTTGATTCCACATAGGAGCAAAACAGCACTTTTTATAGAAGAAAATATGTTGAGAAGAAAAAGAATGCAGCATGATACTTTAGAAGTGGTCAAAATATATGTGTTACCTACGCATGCTGAGCGACCAATGCGTGTTTTAAATCTAGTCTTTTTAGTATTGTAGAAAGAAGCCGTGTAAAGAAAAAAGTGTTTCATCACCTTGACTACAAAGGAAAGTGTGTACATGTGTTTATGTTAGGAAATAGATGCAAAGAACTATGCATAGTATATACAGATAGTAGTTCCCACTTAAACATCTTAAAACATGGCATATGCAAACTTGTTTGTAAGTATAAACTATTCTACTCTTATTTTAAACAGAGACACACAAATGTAACAAGATTAAAGCTGCATGTTGACCTCAGGAGGGCGCTAATGTCASAGTCTGTGACTTTTCTAAAGTCACAGACGTTTGTGGAAAAATAACCCTGAACTAAAGCCTGTACTGGTGCTATACGCTCCCTAGGACTTTCCTACACTGTTGCTACACACCCTCTGGAGTACTATCCACTTTCCCTATTATTGGTCAATAACCACTGATCAAAATTCCTATCTGTAACATGTCCCAAACGTTCTCTGTGTTGAGTGATAAAAATAAGTTTCACATTTCAGTTTGATTTAGAATAAGTACTAAAAATGGTAGAAAGTAACTGGTGTTTTAACTTGAGAAAAAAGGACTCCCTTTACTATAAATTCATAGCTCCAAGGCTCTGTGGAGGCTCCAAAGTTCCACAGTTAAGGTACTGCAGAAGCCAATCTTTATTTGAGAGATAAAAACATATGTTTATCTCACCTTCTAATCTTGTTCTCCTGGCTCCAGCAATACACCCTCTGCTGCCAAGCAATCTGAATGTACATCTGCCTCCAAGGTATATCTGCCTCCAAACTATAAGGAAAGTGGCCAGCTGTGATGACATATAAAGACTGAACCAAAAATACTTGGAGAAAGTGAGGAAGAAGCAATATCTCAGTGACGCTTTTGCAACACATCATCTGTGAGGGGCCAACACAGAAAGTCTGGCTGCTAATCAGAGCTGGATACAAGCCATAAAGTTCAGCTACAAATGAAAACTTTCCTGAAGCCTGAGGACATTTGGCTTCATGCATTCAGTAGACAGAAAAGGGCCAGCACTAAGTGTAATGTGTGTTTTAGCTTATATAAATTATGGATATGTTCTGGTGCAGATGCTTTCTTCAGATTCATGTCCACTATTAATATTAGTTGAGAATACTGTGTGAAATATTTGAAGACTGAAGGCTATTAAGGCTGTTTTTCCCAAAACCTACTGGATATGTTTTATAGGTTTGTTCTCAGTGATGTATTTTGTTGCTTTAAGGAGAAAATGAGTGGTCAGGTGGAACTTCTGGATGCTGGGGAGATTGCCCCTTCCCCGTGGAGTTACCAAGGATGCCCCATAAGAAGACTTGGGGCTCTTTCTCCTGGCTAACAGGTAAGAGACAGAATCACAGCAAGGAATTATGAACCTGCAGCCCAGGCAGAGAAGAAACTGAGAAAAGGAGGGAGCAGAAAGCTGGGCCTTGGATATGACACACAAAAAACCTTCCTATGGTCCAGGAGGAAATTACTGAATTTTCTGTAACTCAGACAACCAGTATATTAGCCAAAAACCCTGTTATCAATCACCTTCCCTGCAAAGATGGAGTGGGAAGTGGGAGACTGAACTATAAAATCTTTTTGTTTCTATTGTGTGTCGTCTACTCCTTTCGAGTCTCCTCTACTTGAAAGTTAAGGATGCTACTTATGTTCTAATGAAACTTAAGCACTTTTAGTTTAATAGATCACAAAACTCTGGACAACTTGGGACAGCATACAGGCTGACACAAGAGACAGGGCACACAGAAGGTAAACTTTCTTTTTCTCACCATAGGAAAACGAGGAAAACAATGTTCATTTGCCTTCCTTAGCTGTGCACTTTGCTCTGGAAGAGTGTTTTTCTCTATTTTACATTAATACCAAACAATCGTCATTCAGTCCTCATGGACCTGGTGAAGGAGGATGTTTTTTTCATCTTCTGCTTTCATTGACATTCCTTGTATGTGATTCATTTCCAACTCACATACACACTACCTGGGTGAAGTCTAAGTTTTAGGACAAGTTCAGGATCTCTCCATAGTCTTCAGTGGCAAAACAACCTTTTATTAAAAGAACCACCTGGGGACAACAAATTTTTATCTTCTTTTTTTTTCCCTTCTCTAATCTTTAATCCAAAGCTAGAGGACTACACATGCAGCAGATGTGTTTGTCTGCACTATATAAGTCCATGCTCCCAAGCCTAGACTGAGTATGTGTCACCTTTATGTCTGGAAAATGCCAGGACCCACAGGGAAACTTGTTTCCAGTTCTTTGCCATGTCACTGTCAGGTATCTGATCCCTGGTGCTCAAATACATCATTGCACCTTCTGTCTCTCAGCTTTCTGCTCACTTGGATTCCTTACCATTTGGTTCAGTGTGAGTTACCACACACTTCAGATATATAGCCTAATAGCTTGGTTGCAAAACTTGCGAGTGTTTCTATCTGAAGTGCATGCGCTAGGATTATAAATATCTTGCAGTTAGGGAAATTGAATGGGAGGGAGTATTTGTTGTGGTCTCAGAAGCAAATTAACCCACAAATTAATCCACATCTGGAAAGCCCCAGTCAGATAATACTTACTTTTCACTGAGTGGTTTAAAATTTTTTGTTGAGCTTTGTGACCTTGAGAAAATCAGTTTGTGTATAGTTAGGTGAACACGGCAGATGGAGAGTGGGAATTGTCACATTGGTTCTACAGGAGGATAGTTGACTGCTACAGAATAACTTCCTCCAGGCTTGGTTATCCAAGGGAGGGCTGTGGTATTGTCTGTCTTACCTAGAGGAAAGGCAGGAATATCAGTCAGGCTGGTGGTTGTAACACACTGATGGGTGAGCAAGTCTCTGCAAGGAAGTCTGAGTTACTTTGGTTTCTGGATTAGGACAAGGCCCAGTGATCCAGCAACCTGAGGCTGTGGTTTCATGCTAAAGAATGCTCGGCAGTAGTGTTGGTTGAGGATATGCTCATACTCATCATTCTTCCAGCATCCTGTTGCTCATATATGTCCCTGCACTGTAGCAACTTTTCCCTTAAGTATACCAGCTTAACTTTGTGTGTGACCTCACTGTGAATCAGGTTAACTGGACTTTTAACTGATCCAATTTAAAAAAAAATCTGGAATTTCTGGTTTAAAAAAGACAGCTTTATGCAGCACTTCGGGTACATCTGATGAATTCAATGGCATTTATAAAATGCTCAGATCCTACAGGAATACATAATGCAAGATATATAGAAGAACAACAGTAGGTCATTGTAGTCTTGACTAAATGAAGATGCTAAAACACTTTGACTGCTTCCAGTTTCTGCTGGTGGCTGTCTGAACTCAAACATCAGGTATAAGTAAGTGGTACTGCATTGGGCAGGATATTTGTACCTTCTGTCTCACTCTTTGGAGACCCTTGTACAGAGATGCCTTTTAAACAGTTTAAGGTTAGTAGCTGAAAGATCATTTTATGATATTTTAGATGGGATGAAAACTCTCTGCCTTTTATTTCCCTAATTCTTATTTCCAGTCAAGGCTTGGGCTGAAGGTGAACATAAGTCTCTGTGTTCAAGGTCTGGCAGTTCCAAAGAAGAATTTGCCTTTTCAGTCTCTGTGTTTCAGAGTATTCACTTTGGTTGGTTTGGGTTTTTTTTGTTTTGTTTTCCAGAAAAGTTTTGTATCATGCTTGTATTTTGTTTTGTTTTTCTATTAGAAAAGTCACTGTGACCTGCTTTGGATCTAAGAGAGTTTCCATCTGTCCTTCAACAGTCTTCTCCTAAATGTATCTTGACTATATCTGTTAATCAGATTCCAGAGTTCCCGTTTCTTCACTGAAATGCCTCTCAACATTTCTAGCTTTCAGATCTTCCTCTCTTTCAGCAGGGTAACAGCAGTACACAAAGGTAGATTTTTACCCAAGCTATATAAAAATAAAGACACCCCCCCACCTTCTTCCAGTTTTCAAGAAGATAGCTCACAGCTTGAACCAGTTTCCTTTGATGGATGTAGGGACTGTCATATTAGAGCCCACATACTATCTATATATAAGTATCAAACTGATTTTCATATGAAGTCACAGAACAACACCTTAGGGTCTGAATACAAGGAAGGAAGTCTTCAGTCCTGGCACCAGCTCTCTGCATTAATTATCTGCCCCCCATGAATCAATACCAAGATTTATGGCATTGATTCAACCCTTCCTGAATCTGTTTTCTAGTGTCTTCAGTCACAATATCTTTATTGGTTTTACTCTTGGCATCTACAAGAGAACAGCTTTTCTCAAACCCTGCAGTACCTATTCCTCCTCTGCTAAAGGGGTATTCCTATTCACCTTCTGTTTCTATAGGTAGCAACTCACCTTCAGATTCATTCCTGCTTCATGAGTACATGACCCTTACAATTCATTTTATCGTAACAAGGACAAGAAACATAGAAAAGGATTTTACTTCTTGGTACTACCCTAAATAACTATTCTCTCTCTGTTTTTGCAGTCTTCAGTTCTGTTCTCAAAAACATTGGTTGTGCCAGGAAACTCATCTCCTCTGTTCTGTTTCAGATCTAGGCCACCCTGTCCAGAAGAATGGAAGTGGGCTCAGCATCCTTCCAGCTGTCCTGTTAAGAAGCTGTTCAGTTACTTTGAGGAGAAAGGCATCAGCCCCTAGTAGGTCTCATATGTATATGTTAGTCATTGCCAGATGAAGCTGTTATACCATCTGTTCTTCTTTCTTATTACTGCAAATCTTTTTAAGACCCTTCCTCAGGATGACACAGGTAATGAAGATACTTATAAATGCACAAATTATGGTATAGCATACTGAGCATGGATATGATAGATCAAATTCAAATGCAGTAAATGGTTGATATTATACTTCTGAGGCATCTTTTTTCTGGCCTATTTGAGATGCCTACTTTAGAATTAGATCAGTTGCACCCCAAGGGGCCCTCTATGAATTATAAAGAGAGCCTAGGTTGACTAGCTGTAGACATCTGTGCTGTCAGATCTAAAGCTAGGCAAGATGAATACCATCCACTAGGCCTAAGAGAAGTAGCACTACCTGCAAGGAGAAGAAACAAGTTTATCCACTGTTCATCCATTCCTCAGTAGCTCACTGAAGCATGGAGGGCAGGCACAAATCTTGTTTTGATCTTCTGTCCTGCCGTACCCAATAAGCCTTTTCCCCATAGCCTTGTTTGCAGCTGTGGTATCTCATACTCCCCTGACTCCTGTTCCACACCATGTTTTTTTCCCTAGCTCCTCTAAAGTCAGAGAAGTTGCAGTGCTGCACCATGCCAGAATACACATGGATATGTGTGATCATCTTGTCACACAACATCTCCTCTTGGAGCTCCATGCAGATGCCCTGTCAGATTGGTCAAGTGTGGGTACAATCTCAAAAGATGAGAACAGAAGGGTCAGCCCCTTCCATAGGTGGAAGATCTTATGTTCTGCAGTCAGGGAAGTTAGGCACAAAAAGATATTACAGTCCCAATCAGGCAAAAACTTACACATGTGGTTAATTTTATGCACCTAGGAGCCTATCTGAACAATATGAATTGCTCTGCAGAGAGTCAAGCCAAGGCACAAGTCTTTGTAGGAAGAAGAGATAAGTCTTACACAGACATGTGTGTACACATAGAATATATACATATACATACACATACATAGAAGAGGAAAAATCTCCTGTGTTCAAGTCTTACATGTTGTAAGCATAATATTTTCTTTTCTTTTCATGTTCACACAAAGCTATAAGCAGCTTAGACCGTATATTACAATTATTATAACACCCCAAAGTATGCCTGGTATATAACAAACTGCATACAAGTAACAGCTTCCTCACTGCCGCATGGTGATTCAACACTGAAAGAGAACAGATGGTGTTTCCACTGCCACTATGTTCTGGGAGCTTTTATCTCCTCATGGACATGGGGGTTGCAGTGATTCTGGCTAAATCAAAATACTACCACACCCAATAGCCTCAGCTCTCCCCCATTCCTCAACTTCCCTGCCTTGATTGGCATCACACACTTCTGGGGTTATGTTAGCTGGTCTTCCTCATATTGCACAAACTTTTCTTTAGAGAGTCTGTGCCCTAGGATGCTCCAGGGTCCTAATTAGGTCAAAAGGCTTGGGTAGGAGATCTATGTGAAGATATAGTGTTGCACTTGATGGTGGTCATAAATTTAATTTAACTTGATTTGATAACAATTTCATTTAAATTTTGATACTAATTCCTAAATGATCAGAAAGATGTTCATGTTTTAGCAGTATTACTCAATGCCCCCTAATTTTAGACATACAAATACAAGTCATTGTTTTCAACCAGCTTGATCCTGAATTCACATAGCAGTTAATCACTTTAATATGCTTCATGTTGCTAATTTGAAAAGCACATAAGGAAGAAGTCTGTGCAGTATAGATATGACAATTAGTGAAACAATCCTTTTTTAAAAAAATTGTTTGAGTAGTACAAATCTTACCGGTAACTTTGTCTCCTTGCACTAAAGAAGAGTAAATGAGACAGTTGTTCTCATGCCAACTATTTGTGGTGCCAGAGGTAGCGATAGAAATATGTTGCCTCTGGAGGTTCAAATGTATTTAATAATCCTCTCCCTCCCATCTTTATTTTCCTTTATTGGTCCCTCTTCTCTCTTCCTTGTTATCGTCTAGTAAACAGGCAAGTGTGTAGACACAATATATAAAACTTAAAAAACAACAAGCCCATAAAGAACTGGTTGTCTGCCTGAAAGAAAAAATAAAAAATGAAAGAGGCAACAAAACTCCAAGAGAGAACAACTTTGACTCAAATAGTGTCATGCTGAGGTGCAGTATAAGTCCACATTGCACAACCCATTAAGTTCTGACTTCAGTTAAAATTGTAATGTATTTCCACATATGTGTGCTTGATTTCTCTCACCGCATGTGTTTTGGAAGTGGTGAGATGAAAAAATGCCCAGAAGATTTTAAAAGAGGGAAAAAAAACCTCTGACCAGTAGAATTTGCCTTCTTCAAGAATTTTCTTTTTTAAAAAAACTTTTTTTTCCCCTATAGTAACATGAAAATTATTGGCCAACCTCAGGATCTAGCACCAGACTGAATATATTCTGAATTTTTATATCTTTTGCTTTGCCATATCTCAGTCTAGTGCAAGATAGTCTGTTTTTGATCTTAGAGCTTTATGTTACTAAGAGAATATAAAATATGCATAATTAAAAAAGTGCAACTATATCAAAACAATGCACAGTGTGGAAAGGGTGAGACAAAAAAAAGAAATCCTCGTTAATGGATGTTAGTTGTGTTAGTTAATATGGTAATAGCAGCACCTATAGAATAGACTTGCAGGTCCTGACTCGTTTCCACCAAAGCTACTTAGTATATTTTAGTAAAGTAAAGGAGTTTAAGGCATAATTGTAGGTGTGGATGCAATTGTGTGATATCATTCAATCACTCAGACCAAGACCCTGATGAGTTTACACCTAACTCCAAAGGCCTAAGGGCTTGGAAGAATGAAAACATTACTGTGACGTAACAAGTGACAGTCTATCAGCTGAGCTGTGATAATTTTCTGTGTGAGTGCTTCTGAGATAGGCAAATGTTAGGCAATTTGATTTAGCCTGGCCCACTATGAAAGCTTCTCAGATGCCATCTTCACTGGTGTTAGAGATGTGCTGTAATATTTAACTATTTACTTAGGACTTGTGTTTGGCCAGTAATCAGATGCTTGATAATGTTAAGCCAATAATAGGGCAGTAATCCAATCAAAGATTTCTCTGACTTAACTTTAGCACTCTAAAATATAAACATCTATGTCTGCGCTAGTCATCTAGATTCTCTTCATAGCCAGCAGAGAGAAATGGGCACATCTAGGCTGCAGTTCTAAAGTAGACATCTAAAATAGACCAGATAAACAGTCTCAGAAATATAGCACTGATTTATTGAACCTTAGTGGGTTTGAACAAGATTTATCATTTCCATGCTCAATACGTGGCCTAGTTTAAATTTAAATTTAAATAGCTGGGTATATTTTGGATCATGTTAGCAGTTTGGTAGACCAACAACCAGAGAGGCATGAATGGTGGAGTTAAACACATCATGCATATTTTGTATCCAGATTGTTCTACCTCAGTGTTATATGTCAATATAATGCATTAATGCAATGTGCCATTGCTTGCAGAAGTAAACAAGACATATGGATAAATGTCTGTTAACCATATTTGACAGATGTTTATCTAGCCAAGTCTTACAGCCTCTAATAAGGGGGATTTCACAGTCCTCCTAAATAAACTCTTCCAACGTTTAACTATCCCTACAGTAAAATCCTCTTCCTAATAGATAATTTAAAACGCTTCTGCTGAAGTTTAATCCCATTACTTTTGTTCTATCCTCAATGGACAAGAGAAGAGTATATGCCTTCCCATTTGGCAGCACTCTTTTGCATATTAAACATATAAGAGACACATCATGTCTACCCAAAACATTCTCTTTATATCTGTTATCTAACAAAACTAGTCATAAAGTAACACAAGTGTTGTATGCATCTGCRTATGTTGCAGTGGGCTCAAAGAAATTCTGTGCTCTTTGAGAGCTGTGAATTCTATGGGTCGTTTACATACGGTCACCTTGATTATTAGCCCCTTGAATCCTATTCCCATAAAGGCATCTCTCAACATGCAATCCATCAGGATTCAGGCTGACAGCACATGAAGATAAGAGCCCAAGGAGATGAATATTTTGTACAGTGGGGCTTTAAAGAGGTGTCTCTAGTGATGTTCTTTCCATAGGAATGACTTACAAAAACTTTGCTTCAGAAGTGCTATAAAACATCATTCAGTTTTTTTGGCATCATCCTGGTTTTACATTGCAATAAAGTACCAAGGAAAACATAACCTTTTTTAAACCACTCTGATACAAATTAATTGGAACCAATTCTCATTTCAGCTTTGCCACTACAAGAATATTGGTGCTAATGAGTGAGCAAGAGCAAGCAGAATTATACCCAGGCTACTTTTTTCCTATGAATTGTAGTTCATGGTGCAAGTCAGATGACCAAAATTTCGAGGATAACTTTATCAGCTGGGTGCAGTATAGTGCATTATATATGAAGTCATGGCCTTAACTGAGCGGAATTCCAAAAGAATGCTCACCTGTTGTGAATTATGATCTCTTCTTCCTCCTTTAACTGTATAGTTTAGATGGAAAGAGTTAGGCAATTGTCTCTGGTGTGTTCTGGATAATGTGTTTAAGTGTTAACACCTGCAAAGATAAACAGAAGTATAACACCATTTCTTATCCTATATATTAAATCTCCAAGTCTGTATAATAAATGTGAGGCCAGCATTTTATTCCCCGGACAGTTTACAGTTCTTTAGCAGCAGCATTCACAACCATCAGACAGTTGGCCAGAACACTGAGCTAAACTAGAAGATAATGAGGTTAGAAAGTATCTTAGAGGAGTATAAGAACTCTAGAGTATCATCAGAATGTACATAGACAAATTCCAAATGGTTCATAGATCTTTTTGGTTTGGAATGTCTCTGTGATGCCACTGTGGAACAGCAGAACAAACTCTATTCTAAACCATTCAATAATAAAAAGTAGGGAGCTGTTGTGCTTCAAAGAATGGAAAATAGTTATATATGTGACAGAAAATAGGCTTCTTTAAGGTTCTTTAGGTGGTAATAGTGTGAACCAAGGCTGAAAGATAATCTTTTGGCCAGCCATATCCAAGAGGCCAAGCTCATTTTTTCCTTGCTATACAGCATTTATGACAGAGAAGCTCTGATTATTTCCCAGGTCTCTTGCTTCAGAATCCCAATGGAAATGAGATCCAAAGTTTTAGGTGGCAGGGGATATGAACTGTTTTCCAAGAGATGAAGCAGATAGAGAAAATGATGTCACTGAACAAATATTCTTATATATTTCCTGAATTTTATGTAGCAATATCACTTTGGTGTAGCTTAACAAAATAGTCACATGGATTTGGACAGAAACAGTAAACTATCCATGGTCTTGGATCCGCACAGACAAATTGTTCCAAAGAGCCACGACTTTTGCAAATAAAAGTTCTTTCCTCAGTGAGTGTTTATCCATACAGGAGCCTTTTTCTGGAAAACTCATTGAAAGTAATCACCCCAACAGAGGCAAGAATTCCCACTTCAGTGACCCTAGAAGGACTGCAAGTTTAGGGAAAAAAAATGAAAGGGGGAAAAAAAAAGAAAGATAGCTGCTTGCTTGAGGTGAGCCTTTCACTACCTTACCCCTGTGGATATCTGCCACCTCTCCTATCAAATCAAAAACAAGATTTTTTTTTTTTTTTTAATGAGAGACAGTGAAAAAATATTTAGTTAATGGGGAGGGGTGAAAAGAAGAACAGCAAGGGAAAAATGCTGATAGGAATGCCATTAAAGATCTCAGCATAGGAAAAACTTCTGAATATAAGATACAACCATGACCCTGAGGGTTTAAATGGGATATCAGCAAACTGATTTTCACTTAAATCAAACATTAATCTCTTCACTTTCTTTTCCAATCACATTTGAACCTTGAAGAAAATGTAATATCTCTGAGGCCTTTTTTTCTTTCTTATTTTAACAGGACATAATCATTCAGGAAATTACCCATTCATCTGTGAGAATGGGGAAACACAGACCATCCTTTTCTTCAGAATGTCCAAGGAACATTGGATATATGGTTAATGACTAACATATACACCTTCCTTCAGATGTCACAGTCATAGCTTGGGGAACCTTGACTAATAAACATTTCTGGAACAATGACGGGCAGCTACTCTGAGCTCGATGTTGACTTTTACCTAACTTTATACTCTGGATTTGGTGATGATCAGGAACACGCTTCAGGAACACCATTTTAGCCTGTTAGAAATGAAACTTCCTGCCCACACAATTAATCTGAGAATGCCTAAATTGTCACAAATGAGACCAGATAACCACATAAAGGGAAAGGACTCCAGAGGACTGAAAATACAGCCCAGAGGCTATTCACAGGCTTTGTACTTGGGAGCCTAATAAGCAACTCCTAGCTCTTACAGTCCGTTTCATTAACAGACTCAAAGTACTTTACAAGGAGATTTCTGCCATCTTTATTTTACAAATGGGGGGGCACAAAAGAAGAAGTGACTAACTCAGGCAGTGGAGCCAGAAATAGAAGCTAAATTTTCCTCTAAGCCCCACTATTCTCTTGCCCTGAACTACCAGTAAAGATGAACCATGGTTTAAGCCTAAAAACCACAATAGTGATAGTCATCTCCTCATATGTTTGTGTGTTAGAGACCTGGGAAAGGGAGTTTCAGAGTTCTAGTACAAAAGTGCTGTAGCTGTCTGGCCTGTTTCATTGACATGCTTATAGTGGTCTTGCAATTTTGCTAGAAACTGGTGAAAATGTGTTTCAAGACACTGTACACTGTACCTTTGTTATTGCATTGATTTCCACTTATTTAAATTGGGTACCAAGTTTCCCCTGACTGCCCAGGCCCCTGACTGCCCAGAACCACAGGGCATCTGGAGAGAGTTACAAACAAGGTCTCTGACAGCTCCTGAGTGGACTGTGGGCTTTCATGGTCCCATTACTGTGTTGGGGAAGAAATTTGAACAGCTGGACCTGCTGGATAAGAATTTTCTTCCCAAAACATAAGTTGCTTATGTCTTTTAAGAACAAAACAGAAATCAGGTCCCAGTCTTCAAAACAGATATTTCAGATGAGGATGACTCCATATACTAGTCTGTTGTTCCTGCCTGTCTTTTCAGCAGGAATTCACTTCACGGGTCTGGAGTGATGCTCAATCATACCTGCTGTAAATCATTCCTGTAAAAAGAAATACATGGACATATTATGCACTGAGGAGATTATACCCCAAATTAATTCAAGCACAACCTGAAACAAATATATTTGATACTATGGATCTCATCTAAACCTCATATATCTCCATTTAAACTGACATTTATGTGGCCTGATGTTTTCTTTCTCTTTAAAATAATACTCATTATAGGAAACTAACCACATAGTTCATACATATTAATATAGAAACACATTTATCAACCATTTAAAAATCTAATTAGTCCTTTTTGTTTTGTATTGTTCTGTTTCAAAGCATACAGAAAGCTCTATACAAACATGCTGAGAATAAGCAGGTACTCTCTGGGAAACCTTACAAATCATCTCTGTTCTTCTGTATGCCTTAAAACATAAGATTCTCTGAATATGAAGTCACGTATATAGGCTATACTAATGTGTTTTCCTTTCACAACAGTAATTACTTGGAGGGTAGCTCCATCAGTGCAGTGATACTCATTACGATGATGTAGGTTGACTTCAGTCCATTAAATCTGATTTTCAACTTAAGTGTGATAGGCCACATTGAAAACACAGGATCCAATTTCTATTAATAAAAAGCTGTGTCAATCCTAATTAGAACTGAAGTTGGTTTAAAAAAAAATCTTTATAAGAACATTTCCAAAAGGAAAACAGCCCTATATTCTTCAAACTTTTTATGGAGCTTTCTGTTTCATCAAAATGACGCAATACAAGAAAGAGAAAACTTTTTTTTGGTAAGACTGTTTTGTGTTCTTTCCCTTTGGAACCCCCAAAATTTATGTAAATTAAAAAACAAAAGACTTGGCTGTGTTGCTTTATTTAAATACATATACCTTTCTAATTACCTCTACTTATAACTCACCTTGAAGAGCAGAATGTGATTATTTTCTCGCAAAGCACCTTTTTAAAGCAGTAAAAGTCAGTATAATCCATACCCATTTTTGAATGATTGTTCAAATTAGACCTCTCCACAGACTGCCACTGTGTTTAAGGAAACGTTCTTCTTTTTCATCTGTTACAGTCTGCATTTTCTGTGTAGTGTTTATTCAAGTAAAATCTTGTTATGAAACCTCTGTGTCCATGATGTGTTATCTAACTCCTCTCTGAAGGTAACCTGATAATAATTATTTTAATAATGTTTTGCTTCTTGTTGCTTCTGTATGATGCATTCAGAAAAGGCCTGGAAGATTTTTTTCTTACGTTTTGTTTGCTTGTTTGTATTCTATTTCTTTCTTTTTACTTTAGAAATTTGAAAGCTCTGATCCTTTCTCATTCTGTAAGGCAACAGCCAGAGAAATATGAGAATGTTTTCTTGTGAGCTCTTGAACCTTACCCAGAAGTGCAGGAATGCCACATCTTTAGTAGAGACATCCTTCATCCCAAGTATTGTCATTTATATAGTTGTATATAGGTCATGAACATGCTCTGATCTGTTTGCACCCTCACAAAGTCCAGTTGAGGTTATGGGGAAATCTCCTTTAGTGCAAGAGTCAGTTCAGGCCTTTTGGGCGGTGAACCATTACATCATCAAAATATTCTGAGGATAAATTGAACAGAAAGTTTCACAGTTTGAATTGAAAAAAATCTGATCTCTTACATATTTTTCAATTTAACCCTGCTTCCCAAAAAACACTGCTTGATCAAATGATTTAAGGCCATATAGATGGAGTCACACTGAGGGGTTTTTGGAAAGGGGAACAGAAAGGGTAAAGTTGTGAGCACAATAGTGTGGATTCCCCATTCATTTGGTTCTGGATAGATACTGAATGTACTGCTTTTTTGCAAATTTTCTTCGGGTCACTAGAGTGACTCTCAGCAGTCTTGCTTGCTGGCTGAACCGATCTGTTTTACATCACTTTTAGACAGTGCTATTCCACTATTGCATTAGACAAAAGAATTGCCACAGAACAGGGGGTCATAACAAATGGCTTTTGAAACATGTCCAGCTAAATACAAAAATAAAGAGATATTTAAAACAGCACTAAATAAAATGGAAACATTTAAAAATAATCCCCCAAAAACTAATTGCAAACATTTGTTTCATGGGATTAAATCCTTGTAGAACATTTTATCCAACTATTTGGACTAGGATGTGAACTTTACAAATTACTACTTTTTTGTTTTATTTGGCACCAGCTGTGTGCATGCTTCTGAAACATCACCAGTCATGCTGAGCATTTAGTAGGAATGTTGCAATGGCAATTTAGATGTTAAAGGGCATTGTGATTTTTAAGGGCTTGTTATCATGGCCAGCTGTAGCTAACAGCTTGTAAGAGATCAGGAAGAGGTATGTGATTTTCCAAGTAACAAGAGCAGCCTGTGTTTACCACAATTTCTTCTCTGCCACAGAATGTGAGGTGCTGGATATGAAAATAGATGTTTTCCCAGGAACAGTGTTAATAAATGTTGTTATAACTGTATTATCTGTATTTTAATCTCTCAGTTTCAGCATGTCTAAAAAGCATCAAATAAAATGTTGATGCCCTTCCCAGCATGCAATTTAGTATCAATTAAAGTCATTATATTGAGAGTTCTGGAAAAGTAAGACTCTTTTGTATCTATTTTGTGCATTCAAAACAGGGATCAGTTGTTAAAGTATCCTTCCCTCTTTTCCCTATTTAATTCTTGCTGACCAGGGCCAGGATTATGCTTCAGGATATAAGACAGCTATTAATTACTAGACCAGAGGAGGGGACATTCCATGGAAGATGGTTGTCCCACAACTCCCTTTTGCAGGATATTCTGTGGCTTCCTCTGATGTTGGCAACTGCTGAAAAATGTAGACTAGCCTGCCGAATTATGGGGTCACTTAGGATAAATGAGTATTGATTGATGGCACCTTTCAAACAGTGACTTTAAGGAGAGTAAGTTAGCAAACTATTATTTGTACACAAAGCCATCATTTTCCTGATTACCTGGAAGCCGTGAAAAGATATATGCTTATCGCTCTTTTGAATGTAGAGAAAATTAAATTAAGATATAGACTACTCTCTGAAACTCATCTTTTGCTGGATTTCTAGGTTAGAAATGGATTTATACAACGCTCAGTAAACATCTCATCAGATTTGTCTTGTTATTTTCTTAGCCTTTGCAATGGCCTTTTAAAGACTGGTATGGTAGACATTTTGTGATGTAAATATTTGCACACTTGCATGCAAGATAAAAGCAAAAGTAAACAGGCAAATTATATATCAGTGATTCATATGTATCAGGACCTCAGTAAAAAGTTGGACCCAAGCAACACAACACAATTAACTTCTGTGTCCTGTGTTTATGATATACAGCTAAAGCCAAGTTGATGATTCTGGTGCAAGGAAATCCTGTAATGTTTGTTGCAGGTCCTTAGATATAAGCTTATAGTACAGTTTTCACATTCCAGGAGAGGTGGTGAGCCTCACTGGACACCCAGTAAGTCAACTGCACAAAGCAGGCAACATTGCTAGACAAGTAACTGAACTACAAAGATAAAGATATATGCTGTCCTTTACCAAGGACTGTCATTTTTTTGCATCGCATTAGGGTATCAGTCTGATGTATTGTCTTTGCAGTGCGCAGAAAACACAAAAGAAATGTGAGCAGGAGTGCAGAGTAACAAAAACAAGGCCTTACATACTCATACATAATTATGATTCTAATAAAATCAAATATATGCTGAATGAAATCCGGAGTTACTAGTAGGCTTTAGCTCAGAAAAAGCTCCTCGCTGACCTCTGTGGTAGTTGCGCTTAGATGAAAAGTTGACTGCAAACTCCATTTTTTTATCTGCAACTACCAAGCCATTTCCCACAAAATAGTTGCCACCTTGGCTCCGCTAGAATTACCAGGTGTTTTTGAAGCAAGAAACTCCATTATGAGAAGCTCTGAGATAAACTGCTCATCTGATCCCATCCTTCGTTTTTAGTGGCTGTCTTAGCTGATTCAGGACCCTTTGGGTTAGCATGAACCACTACGTAATTTTAAGGTGAGCATGTAAGATGCTAAATTTTATCCATAAAAACAAGTACAGTCCTCCTTGGAAGTTTTTTTCATTTTGGCTGTTTCAGCACCTTCTAGACATGAACTGTATAGTCTGATGGCAGTCTGCATGAAAACATCATTCCCTTTGTTTGTTTTGATCTTGCCTCCTTTAATTTCCTGAAAATAAAAACCTGGGAAGTAATTAGTAGAAGAAAAATATTCCAGGGCCATTCTGCTCCATTTATTCACCTTTCTGAAGGTGGAAGTTTCAATTTTTATGGTTTGCCTGTCCTCCAGAAGGCATACAGCCACCACGTGGCCAGGCAATGAGAACTTTACTTGAATGAAGAAGCCAGGCCCTAACTGTCTGTTTTCTTTAGTCTTCTGTAAGAAACTGAAGTATAACCACTACTTTTTAGATAGGCACACAATGATAGTTATGTGGATTGTGTGGACTAGGACATCCTGTGAAGAAAATCTGTATAAAAAGAGTATGAATTCAGTGCATTTTAAGGTAGACAAAATGGAACGGGGAGAGTGATTCCAGTGTCATTTGACTATTTAGATCCAGGGTTGTTCATCAGGCCACGAGGGCACTTCCAGGCCTTCCCACCCCAGCCCCAACCCCATCTCAGTCAAGCATGGGGCCATCAGTCACTGTCCCGTGATGCAGCAGTGGTGCCAACTCCAGCCCCACCACAGCCCGGCCCCTGCCTGAAAGCTATCACTCAGCTGAGATCTGGAGGGCACACAGTGTCCCCGCTGTAGTCCTCTTTCCCTGAGTTATGCGTGCTCCAACAGCTTCAAGGAGCCCGATCAACAGCAGACTTTAGCTCAAGAAATCTGAGACTCTGCTCTTGCTTTGCCATGCGATTTGTCAGCTACAGATTTGTGCTGGGATTCAGTCTGGGATTAGTATAAATGTTTTTATGTGAGTGTCTACAGATGTGCCAGGAATCTCAGCTCCCACCGCAGTCCTTGGAGACCTAGTCAACACTGTGTGTGGAGACGGGGGAGTGATTCAGGTGACCAGCCGTGGGATTCAGGTGCCTAAGCAGAAAGGTCATACTGGGATTTTAGAGACCTTCGAGTATCCTGCCTGGCCTCTATCTTCAGAAGATACGTATGTCCCATAGACTTTATGTCTCCTGCTTGCCAGTGCCATGCAGAGACAAACTAGGACATTTCAAATGGCAGTGGAGGCCTATCTGTCAGCAGCTGAACTGTAGAGGCCAGCACCCTAAGTGACTGCCAGAGGGTGAACTGAGGCACTCTCCAGGCTACATTTGTCTGTATTGCCTAGCTTGCTTTTGACTATAATGGGAACTTAGATTTCTAGTGCATCTGCAGACGGATAGTTATTTTTTAGTGTCTTTGCATATCTTTAGATGTCTTAACTTTGGTCTGAACCCCACCCTTGACTTCTCTGTGACTTTCTCATGTATCAAATGGAATTAATCCCATACATGCTTGCTCTGTTTGCTTCTACCACAGAGATGCACTCTACTTCTACTTGTCTGCATGTACTTTGCAACTTTCCAGGTGCTGTATCTGTTTCTTCTGGGATAGGTGTGTAATCAGCACTTCAATTGCTCTGTTAATCATGTGAGGAAAGGGATTTCAATGCGGGTGCCATTGCAAATGATATACGGAAGATATGAAGTTGCTGAAACACGAGGCTTTCTCTCTCTCTTCACACTGAGCAATTAAGCTAGAAAGAGAAATCCCTTCCCTCCACCTTTCTCCAGTGCCGGGAATGACTATTCTATATAACAGTAAACAAGCAAATGCTCTTTACTGTGGGCAGAGGACAACAGAAATTGTTTCCTGGTGGGAAGCAGGAAGACATTGCATCAGTGAATAATGATAAGCTGTAGTGAAGCCACTGCACTATACTAAAGCAAATATTAAAGTGTTTTCCAAATTTGGTTCTTTTGCCGTCCCTAAAACCCTGTTTGATGAAAAAGCTATTTACCGCAGTTGATAAAACCTGAGAAGAACCTTATTCTGCAAAGTTAAAGGCACTTTGATTTGCAATTGCTTTAAGTGAAAGCAGGAACTGCAAGGAGTCTAGTAGGTTTCATGATCTGAAAATATTACTCTCAAATCACACGTAACTTGTGACCCTAAGTCATAAATCAGAATGTGGCAATGTCCTGCATTCTGATAAATAAAACTGCTGTTTTATTTGAAACTATTTATTGTGAAATATGTAATTTGAATCACAATTAAATATATACAATCCCTTTTCTCTTGGTAACTACTAAAAGACAGACTACTTGTTCTGAGCCAGAGAAAATAAATTGACCACTTTTCATCAAAGACTGAACAAAAAAACTGGCTTTGACTTTCAGACATTTTGGAAACCTTATTCTGCCCATTTAGGTAGGGAAACAGGCTTTAAATCAATTTAAATAAATGTCTGCAAATATGCCAGTCATCTCGCATGTGCTCCGGTTTAACTGGCCTCTAAAAAACAAAAGTTTTTTCTATTTCAAGATACATGGTAATTGTGCAAATCGACTACCCATGTCCATGATAATGCGGCTACTCGCTATATGTCCTTTTTCAGATAAATGTGCTTTAACCTTCCTATTGTTACAACCCCTTCCAGTTGGGATTTCTTTTGATGTGCTTCCTCTGGAGGGCCCAAACTATACTGTTCATGATCTTCACCAAATGAGCAAAACAAAATATTGTGGATGCGCATTTGTTATGGAGTAGAGATGAAGACACGGAGCAGAAGATGTCCATATTGTAGGACTCATTCTTTCATATATTTTAGGGAAAATTGTTTGAAATACTTTCTGATGGAAGATCCTTGAATATTTCATGAAACTCATTTGGCATTTTGCCTGTAAGATCTGGTAATCTTCATAAAACCAGGATTACAAGTTTTAGCAGAGTCACAGAATCACAGAATGGTTGAGGTTGGAAGAGACCTCTGGAGATCATCTAGGGCTCAAGCAGGGTCACCTAGAACATGTTGCACAGGATTGAGTCCGGGCGGGTTTTGAATATCTCCAGAGAAGGAGACTCCACAACCTCTCTGGGCAACCTGTGCCAGTGCTCTGTCACCCTCACAGTGAAAAAGTATTTCCTCATGTTCAGATGGAAGTGTCTGTGTTTCAGTTTGTGCCCATTGCCTCGCGTCCTGTCGCTTGGCACCACTGAAGAGTCTGGTTCCATCCTCTCGACACCCTCCCTTCAGATACTTGTACACGTTGATAAGATCTCCTCTCAGCCTTCTCTTCTCCAGGCTAAACAGGCCCAGCTCTCTCAGTCTTTCCTCATAAGAGAGATGCTCCAGTCCCCTAATCATCTTTGTGGCCCTTCGCTGGACTTGCTCCAGTAGTGCCACATCCCTCTTGTACTGGGGAGCCCAGAACTGGACGCAGTACTCCAGATGGGGCCTCAGCAGGGCTGAGTAGAGGGGGAGGATCACCTCCCTCAACCTGCTGGCAACACTCTTCCTGATGCACCCCAGGAGACCGTTGGCCTTCTTGGCCACGAGGGCACATTGCCGCCTCATGCTTAACTTGGTGTCCACCAGATCCCCCAGGTCCTTCTCTGCAGAGCTGCTTTCCAGCAGGTCAACCCCCAACCTGTACTGGTGACTGGGGTTATTCCTCCCCAGGTGCAGGACCCTGCACTTGCCTTTGTTGAACTTCATGAGGTTCCTCTCTGCCCACCTCTCCAGCCTGCCCAGGTCTCTCTGAATGGCAGCACAGCCCTCTGGTGTATCAGCTGCTCCTCCCAGTTTTGTATCATCAGCAAACTTGCTGAGGGTGCACTCTGTCCCTTCATCCAGGTCATTGATGAAGATCCTTTCCTTTCTGCTGATGGGGTTTCAGTGACAGCACTGTACACAGAGAATTTTACTCTCAACTTTGAAACTCATTGCCAGCTGACAGATATTAAAATCATTGCTGGTTGGTTTTTTTGTTTGTTTTCTTTTTTTCCTCAGAAACTTCTCAAGCCTGACAAATGTTAATGCAAAACCTATGGCATCAGCATGACCTGGCATCTACCCAACCTCTGCACCTGCACAATTACAGCCAAGCTTTCCTGAACACTTCTGCTTGTTTTGTTTGGGGTTTGCTGTTGTTTTGTGCTGCTTTCCCCACCTCTTTCTCTTTTTAAACACCAAGTGCTTATGGCAAGCATAATTTTTCAAATGTTGTTTTGGAGCGTTTCTTGGAACTGATTGTATATGCCCCTTGAGAAGGTTTGCAAGACTGGCCCACACCTGAAGCCGGAGTCAGTGAGTTCCAGCAAAGATAGCACCGAAGATCCGCAGCCACCTGGCTCGCCCGAAGGGCAGCAGGAGAGGCTGCACAAGGAGTGCAGAGTGAGCAGCTGCTTTCTACTCGGGCCACTCTGACAGTTCCCACTGTACCTATAAAAGCAGAGCTATCAATCACTAAACAAGATCAGCCAGCATTTTAGCATTTCCCTCCCCTTTCTCGCTCTCTTTCTTTCCCTGCTGCAAATGGCCCTGGGTGTTCTGCACCGATACACAGTCAGGTGTGTTTACACACAAGTCATTTGCATGGATGCTTGTGACCTGTCAAGACAAAGAAAATGAATGCCAGCTCATTATCAGAAAGGAAAAAAAAAAAACCGCAAAACTTTGAAGATGAAGACCAGGAACTAGATGCTAAGTTATGTAAATTGCCCAAACTCCTCTGATTTAGGTTGAGTTATATCAATCTACATCAGCTGTAATCTGGCGTATAATATAAAGAAGTAAAGCGTGCTCACATATTAGGTCTTTTTTCCCCAAGAGAAGTGGATGTAGATATGTTACGCCAAATTTAAAATATTTGAATGAGTAAAATAAAACAGGAGTAAACAGAGGAGTAAAACATTACTTACAATGATATAAATCTTGAATAATTCTCCAGAAAACTGCTGGAACTTGTACTAACATGGTTACATTCAGAATCTACAGACTTAGATATGTTTGATCAGTATCTAAGGGCTCTTTCATTTTTTAACCTCTCCAATGAAAGCAATGGAAGAACGCTTCCCAGAAACAGATGGCAAGTTGTGGACCACAGTTTGACCTTTCATCTAAAGGCTGAAAAATATGTAGTGGGACTACATTACTGATCAGTATTTGCTAAATCCAGGAGTTCCTGTTTTCAGATCAAAAGGAAACCTGTAACTCATTGTGTAAAAGCTAAATCATGAATTTTGCACTTAATTTCATTGAGTTTTCTTTATTCAGAGAAATGACAGAAAACAATGTCTGGTTTAGGATTTTAGCTGCACAGTTTATCAGATATAAATTGTTGTTTCAGGACTTCCTGGAGAAGGTTGTCTATATTTTGGTTGTTGACCTACCCATTAAGGAAGAAAACTCCCCAAACCCAAACTCTATGTATCCCTTCTGTTGACCCAGTTTCATCAATATATCGGCCTATAAATATTAAGATAAACTAATTTATTAGATATGTTCTCCATGGGGGTATCATGTTTTAAAAAGGAAAGAAAGAAAGAATAAAGAACAACTTAGTGACTGCAAAAGAATAATTTGAAAATGGAGGCAATCTTTGAGCAATAGACATTCATTGCCTATTTCAAAAGGACAATTAAAGAGGCAGTGAGGACACCCAGGGTTACCTTTGTAAAATGTCTGACTAATTTAGTTGCTTAAATTTCCCTTTCCTGGTTAACTTAGATATCTTTATTTATGCCTTTGAAAGTCTTACTTACAGACTTTCATTTCAGAGATATTTTGTACAGGAGACAGTTTTAGACAATCTTATTTCCCTCAGCTTCTAGTAGCTAGTCCTTTTGGAAAATCATGTTTATCCTGTTAGGTAAGACTATCCTCTGCTGAGATTGATGCAATGATCATAATCTTGCTCTCTAGGCAACCACCAATTTCCAGAACAGTAAAAAAATCATCTTCAATCTTTGAGAATGGGWCCAAAAGAGGTGCTGAGTACTTTTTTTTTTTTAAGAGAAATGAGCACCTAATGACTTCGCTTTCATTGTGTTTTAGCCAGCTGATGAGAATTGAACACCCTCGCCATTTTTGTGTGACACTGCTTACATCTGTGCACAGCTGAATATGAACTGTGATTGTCTGCTAAAAAAGAGCTCCTAAAATGTAGATAATATGTTTCTCTGAACTAATCAGATTTTCCTGTGCAAGCAACTGAAGTTGGGAATTTACTCACTGTGTTTCTTAATCAGGAAGTCTGACATCCATGAGTGAAAATTCTAACTCTTGCTATTCTATTGGCCAGGGATTAGGAAAGAGAAAATCCATTTTTAAAGCCTTTCAAATTCTAAATCACTGTCCTCTGACTTCATATTGTGATTTATACCTTCCCATAGTCTTGCTTTATCTTGTATTCAAAGTCAAAGCTTTTCCAACAAAATTTTTGGAGCTTTCATTTTATAGCTTGATGATTTATCACTAATTTATTTTTTCCTTCCTTCCTTCCTTCCTTCCTTCCTTCCTTCCTTCCTTCCTTCCCTCCTTCCTTCCTTCCCCTTCCTTTCCTCCTTCCTTCCCTTCCCTTCCCTTCCCCTCCCTTCCCCTCCCTTCCCTTCCCTTCCCTTCCCTTCCCTTCCTTCTTGCTGTAGCAAAGCAGGATGTTCAGCCCTGTGTTACTTTAACAGGTCTGCTCTCAAAGGATCCTCCTTGGTAAAACTTTATTTAGCAGTGGTAGCATTTAGACCATCTTACTTCCCCAAATGCTCAGTAAAGATTGCTATGACAGCAACAAAATATTTAATCATTGCAGAAAAGGCAGTGAATGTAAACTGACCTGCCCTACATGAGCATAGCGTCTAACTCACATTGTGCTTGTCCTACAGTGATTTAAATATATGTCAGCAGATATAATAGGGCAAATATGCCAAAAGGAGGTCCTGAATTAGCAAAGTGCCTAAGCTTTAAGTACTGACAATTCAAGCAAAGGGGGCTTTAGGACTTTGCTGAGTCAAAGTTTACATGGCCAAATTGCAACCCCAAGACCTGCACACTTAAACATGAAAGATACCGCCAAAGTGTATAACTGTAGGTACACAAGTGATAATTGCTCATCTGCATACAGAATTGGATAGAGAAATTTGAAGGAGAAAAAATATGAGATTGAGTAAGTCAAGTTATGTTTTATTAGTTAAGAATGCTTCTTTGGTATGCAAAACATTTCTCCTTTTCTTCTGTCTTCTTCTTCTTTTTTTTTTTTTTTGGTTAGAATCTGATGCAAATACCATTAGCGTCAATGGACTTTGGATCATGTTGCTGGAAAAGGGAAGCATTTATTTTGTGTATTCAGATGCAGTAAGTGGATTCCCCTGTACTTGCACATATTTTTTAGATCCATGATAAATAATGTTTTATGCCAGATCTTTTTCTCTTTTAACAAATTAAAGGGATATATTTTTGTACAGTTTAACCCCAAACAATACTAGTATTTATTGAGTTAGGATTCTTTGAATTAATTCCAGGTGTATCCGCACACACCTGTGAGACTTGGGGATAACCTGTTTTAGTTTTGGATTTGAAACAAAACTCAAAAATGCAGGCAGATATTTTTTCAAATAGATTTTGAACAGAGATCTTTTGGGGGATCTTTTCAATTTAAACATTGATTTTATTACTCCAGGCTAGAATAACATACTGGCTCCTGAGAAATCCAGAACTCCAAGGTATAGCTTCACTTTTTTTTCCCCCATCTTTTCACCAAATTTGCTATATAAACATGGGTCATCTGTGACGGTGATTCCATTCTCTAAARCAATTATCAAACTTCCAAGCAGTATCATGGATTGATTATTTCACTGTCGGGGGTGTGTGTGGAAATCTTGCAGGGCATGTCTCATAAGCTGCATACACAGGACAAATTTCTGGGCCTAGCACTCTAGACACAAATGAAAATGGCACGAAAGCTTTGAATATTAATGTAAAACTTGTTTATACTGAATTTATGAAAATCACTGATGACACTGAATATACACAAAAAGTACTGCTTGTTATATTAAGGCAGATATGAGGTTTACCAGAGTAACCTGCAAATGCCAGTGAGAGGTTTTCCTGAATAGAGACAACATGAAAATTCCCGGGTTTTGACCCTTATCTGATGCACAGGAAGAGGAACACAGAACATCGGTTCTAAAGAGGTGCACAACATTTGCTATCAACCTTAGCCCAATTTCAAATAGCACAAGTGTAGCGAAAGGGTTGACCAGATCAAAATACGCAAAATCCATGTCAACTCACCTGAGCAGGCACAGTGAAGCTGGGAAGAAGAACAGCTATGAACGAACAACGTGAACACTGCCAAACTGCTGAGCAGTTCATTTGTCATCTGTCACCAGCACATGACACAGATGCACATCAGCCATCACATAACATGGATAAGCCCCCACAATTCCTAAGGGCAGAGAAGCCAAGGGGCAGATGCAGCTATCATTACACCGTTACACCAGCATAAATCTATAGTAATCCAGTTCAGATCACTGACTTCCTTTGGGCTGACATTAGGTGCGCAAAGGCAGAAATTGATTGAATAACTACCATTTTGAAAAATGGACGATTTTTTAATCTTGCCTTCATGATTCCATGTTTCTCCCTCATTACAAAAGCATCATGAGCCCTCCAACATGCACAGAGCTGCTTGCTTGTGTCACTTTATCCTTTGCCACCTTGAGCAGGAGAAACACAAAATAATAACATTTGTAAGAAAAAGAAGATTTATAATAAAAATAGTACTGCTACGCACATTTCTTTTGAAATATCATCTCACACTTTTTAGCAATTGGGGATAATAAAGAGCATTTTTGAATTGCGCATATTTTCACTGTTATGGTAAATAAACAAATTTCATTCTGCATTACCTATTATGATGACATAATGATGGATGTAGTATGAGTATAGTCAATAAACCATGCACATACTGTAACTGCTGGTTCCCTGCAATTGTTTTTAGTTTTAATGTGTGTGTGTGTGTGTGTGTGTGTGTGTGTGTGTATTTATTTATTTATTTAATGGGATGAGAAAACAATTTACAAAGAATTCAAATATGAGACTGCTAGGAAGCATATGCTAGTCGGACCTGTGATCATTGCAAAAGAGACCGTTTATAGTTGTACCTACCACTGTGGCTAATCCTCAGGAAATGAGTTACTCTGTGTATTTGTGTTGTTTAAGGATCAACTGAGCTTTAACAGTTACAAGTTCCTTAAGTTGCTTGTCCTTCACACAGTGGGTAGCAGACCCCAGGAAATCATTGACAAAAGACCTTATGTGCATTAAAGTTTTACCTGGGCTCAAGGGAAGATGAGCAGATAAGTAAAAGAAAAGACAGAAAAAAATCCATCAGAAGTTATGAATAAGGTAGAAACCACATTTGGTTCAGGAAATGCCATGAGCTGAAAATAGTTGCAGTTTGAAAGAATGCCTGGGGGAAGTATCATACATTCTTGCCTTGTTCTTGTTAGTCACTAGACACCCTTTTGCAGCCCTTGCTGAAGAGCAGAACTTAGGCTAGATGGACCCTGGCTCTCACCGCTGTGGCTCTTCATATAACCTATGCTCTTGTGTTAGGACATCTAGAGGTAATGCTTCTGGTCAGCTAAATAAGTCCAGAGCAGGTCCAGATTATAAAGGTTCACATTCAGTTAGTAAGCATGAGATGAGAATGGGATGAACAACATAAAGTAAAAAAATCACCCCTGATTTTTAGGCACCCAAAGTAGTGATTGCCTATATTTTCCCATGACTTTCTCTATGGCATTAGTTAGATATATTTTTTTACTAATTTCTCTCTTACTGAATATTTTTAACTGTGATAGAATTCAAGAACACTACAAAGCATATCACATAAAGTCACATGGCAAGCAATGTAGCCTTTGTCTAATTTCAGTTTTTTTGATCTTAGAAGTGATAGCACTTTTTAAAGCCTTTTTTTAAGAGAAGGACACAGTCTGCTACAGGAAAGATGCCATGTTTTGGCTACAGGCCAATACTTAAAGCTCGCTTTTGCACTGTTACTTTAATGGATGCCATTTCT
This sequence comes from Apteryx rowi, assembly GCF_003343035.1. NCBI lineage: Eukaryota > Metazoa > Chordata > Aves > Apterygiformes > Apterygidae > Apteryx > Apteryx rowi. The sequence goes on from NW_020450986.1 coordinate 362,523, forward strand.
GGTCAGGGAAAAGAAAACACAACTTACTGTAAGTGAGCTCAGTAAGCTCTTTCCTTCTGTTTTTCTTTTTGTTTTTGTTTTTTTTTAACTGAAGGCAATCATAACTATCAATTTATTATAAATAACATTTGGGAAGAATTCCTTTCCTGTGTATTAAATACAGTGATGGTTTTCATTCAGCAAGGGAAGTACCATGATAATTACCTTTAATGTTTTTAAGGACTTTATAGTCCTTACTCATACAAAAATTGCTGCTGTTTCTCCTCTAAGTACCAGCCATCACTCCCTCTCTAGTGAATGCTGTGAAAATCATTATTTACCTCCAGGGAGGTAAACAATAAGGTTATTTCTTCTTTTTCTTCTTTCAGAGAAAAAGCATGTTACCTTTCAGAAAATCTTGGTCTCAGTAAAAGGCTAGTAAAATGCTTCTGCAGCCAGTTTACTACTGCTACATTATTAATCAAATAAAACAAAATAAATACTAAGTAAAATCATAGATCATGCTCCAACATAGTGGTGTCATAATCTGCTGTCAGGGGATCTTGGCTTGCTATCTCAGGCTTCACATAGCATTATCTCTGTAAAGGTGGCTTCTTTGAGGCTGGAAATGTAAGCACCTTTTGCACTTCTCTTTGGCCTTTCCAGAGAGACTTAGTTCAACTCCAAATCTGTGTTATACAATTTTAATGGCAATTAAGTCAATTACAGTCCACTGTACAGTCCACTGGTTGTTTAAACTACCCATACTTACTGGTCATAAGGTTTATAAGAAACAAAGTCTTCATCAGAAAAAGAATAGACTAAACACCCACATTTCTTTCCAAAATCTATAATTAGCCTTTGACTGATTAAATAATTGTTTTGACTCCCTAGGCAATACCTTTCACTTTATTTATCCCAGAGTAAGACAATACTGATTAAAAATGACAATGATCTGTAAAATATAAAATTTGTCTTACTGCATTATGTTTGGAAGGAGTGTATCATAATGATCTAATGGGAAGGACTTTGGGATAAAACTATATTTCTTACTGTTTTCTTAATATTTTTCTGAGTGTGTAGTTGGAAAAAATGTTCAGCCRCAGAATATATATTATGAGCAAAAACATTTCATAATCTCTCTTTCTAAAAGGGTGTTACAGTGTTAAAAAAAACAGTACTCATTCTGTTATTTATGTCACCAGTACAGAGTGGTGATTTGTTTCCCTCTAATGGTGATTGGGTCATGTATTGTTTGGTGAATAGACTACAAACTTTCACCATAGACAGAAATTGTTGCTCTTTGGCTTTACACTTCAGTGAGATCATATTTATTTTTATCTTATCTTGGATAACTAAATTTAGAGACATTCATTTTTGCTTATAAACAGTTTCACTTGCAAAATTTCCATGCTGTAAGATTTGTATTATTAACATTGGAAAGAGCTTTAGTTGCATTAGAGCTATAAATCACAATGTTCCCAAGTGGTCCAGAGCAATATGCTGGAATCTGGTTTTGGTCAGATATCTCAGCAAAGTGGTCTCCGCACAAAGTTAGGCAAAGCTGTGGCATACTCTTTCTCTCCTTTCTCTTTGCCTTTAGCGCCCTTGGCATTTTAATGCTACATACTGAAACATTTGTATTATTGCTAAATTCCGTAAGAGGATGAGAGGTACTCCAGAAAAACACAAAATCACTGTAAAACAGGGCAGGCAGGTTTCCAGGTTTTTTGTTGTTGTTTTCAATCTCAATCTGATAGTGCATTGGTTTTACCAAATTCTACTTATATATGATTTTCAGAGGATATCAGAAACTTTGCCAAATATCTGCTCTTTTTAGTCCTTCCCAGGATCATTTACTGTTGGCTTTCTGTTGCAGTTGTCATGTGATTGGGCACAAGAGGAGTCACTGTATTTATGAATTCCTGAAGAGCATTTTTCTGAAGTTGAAAACAAGCTTGGCAAGGCTCTGTGCAGGTGAACAGCGGTATTAGTGCCCCCTCTATTGTGCAGTGGCTGCTATCTGAAGACAAATGAGACAGCTTTTGAGCCACTGTTGAAAAGAACACAATGCAGTGTCCAATAAGAGCAACATTTCTATTTTTGTATTTCATTTATTTTCACTGCAGGGAGTCAAAATGTTTTCAACCAAATTAAATTTGATTGTAGCATGTTGCTCTGTTGAAGCCAAAAAGAAACTGACGGAAGACTAGTTATAGAAGACTAGTTATTTTAACAAGAAGTAGATTGGGAGATGAGGAAGCTTTCGTGAGATACTTCCTCATATACTATAGATTGGGTTTGGGTGCTACCTGGAATGTGGGAGGTTGGCATTCAAATTCCTGCTCTGCCTGATTTGGAGTAATTTGGGATGAGAAAATCTGCTCTGAATCAGACAGAACAAAGACTTGTTTTTGATTTGGACTAAGTACCATGCACCAGACATGAATCTCAAAGAATGTGAAAGCTTCCTGCGTACTTATGTGAGCAAGTCCAGTGGAGAGCTACGAAGATGATTAAGGGACTGGAGCATCTCTCTCATGAGGAAAGGCTGAGAGAGCTGGGCCTGTTTAGCCTGGAGAAGAGAAGACTGAAGGGGGATCTTAGCAATGTGTTTAAGTATCTGAAGGGAGGGTGTAAAGAGAGCGGGGCTAGACTCTTTTCAGTGGTGCCCAGCGACAGGACGCGAGGCAACGGGCACAAACTGAAACACAGACAGTTCCATCTGAACATGAGAAAAAACTTCTTCACCGTGAGGGTGACAGAGCACTGGCACAGGTTGCCCAGAGAGGTTGTGGAGTCTCCTTCTCTGGAGATATTCAAAACCCACCTGGACGTGATCCTGTGCAATGTGCTCTAGGTGACCATGGTTGAGCAGGGGGTTTGGACTAGATGATCTCCAGAGGTCCCTTCCAACCTCAACCATTCTGTGATTCTGTGATTGTGTGTCTAAAATGACACTCAGTGTCTAGGTGTAAGCCAGTAAATCTCACCCTAAAGAGAGGGTTTGCATTTGGGTTGGGAAAGGTAACAACTGATGCTTTGACTGTTGAGTCTTCTCTGTGTCATGCCTGTCTCACAGAGACCACTGACCTCCACAGTTATTGCAGAATGCTACAGAGGAACACAGCCAAGAACAACAGACTATTGAATTGCGTATACTTTAGTCTCAGTTTAGTTGCTCCCACATAGGTTTCCAGGGGAAAATCATTGGGATGCCTCAGGCACCTGATCTCTATCTGCCTCTCATAAATCCTGTGGCATATCTGACAGTCATATGCCAGACGTGCTGGGTACCCTGGTGCGTCTAAAGTAGTGCCAGACACCTAAATTTGGGTAACTGAATAAAGTCCTACATATCCTTCATGTGGATGTCTACATCTGAGCTAAATATCCTAGGCTTCCTTCATAATCACTGGAGAGAAACTGTTTTTATGGGGGTAAGATTAATCTGATTTAATTAAGATGACATGAATTATCCACCCAAGATATCTAAGTTCCCTAGATCAGATCAAGACATTGATACCTCTTGTATAAGATTTTTCTGATTCAAAAATGCAATGAGGGGGCATTACAATCAGCACTCATCTCCCCCAGAGCTGAAGATGTACTGGAGAGGAGCTAAGTTTATCCATGGTGTGCTCACTCCCTGTTATATTATAGTGTGATAGTAGGATGCAGACCCCTTATTTCACCCCTACTTCCTCTAAGTAAAATCACTTCTAATGATTAGATATTTTCCCACACCCTTTTTGTGTGGGTAATGGAAACCCCGATCCACTCTCCCATGGGCCCAGAATTCAGTTTTCAAGAAAGAGAAATTTGAGCTCTCTGTTACCCTGCACCTTTTGCAATGGGTTTCACAAGTGAAAAGCATGAATCGCTTGTTGTCTTTCTGATGTAGTATCATTTCACCTTCATTTTTGCGTTGTGACATCACAATAACCAACACAACAGAGAACCAAGCACAGGAAAGGCTTTCTTACGCATCAGCTCTCATCCAGCAAAGCTTAGGAGCATATCTACCAATACCCTATTTTAGTACTTGTAGAATGCAACAACATATCCATATTTTGAAGAATTTCTTCTTCTGTGCTATAGGTCTTCAGAAAATGTTAACTACCACATCTAAGCTACAAAAATTGAAAATAACTTGAGTGAGATTTTTTTTGCCAAGGTAGCACAAACTAAAGATTATAAAAAAAGGCCTGCTAATGGACTTTTGTAAATGCTGTGATTCAGGTAAGAAAAAAAAAAATTGAAATAGAAAGTAGCATGGGTTGAATAAAAAAAATAATAGAGAGTAGTGTCAGCAATTTAAAGTGCATATGATTTTCAAATGAGACAAAAATGTTTTGCTCCAGGCAGTTTATTCAAATAGAAAAAAAACAACCTTCCCTCATTTATTATTTGTAGAGGTACTTTGAATTACTGAGTAACCTCTACACTACAATATTTCTCCTTGAAAAGGAATGAGTGGAGTAAAGTAGGAGCCAGATCTTGCAGTCCCTTTAACAGCTCACTAATCTGTAGAGTCAGGTTTGGAATCAGGTAAGATTATTCCTTAAAAAACTTGACCTTGCAGGTTCTGCTCTGTCCTTTCTCCCATCACAGGTTGCCAACACTGGAGAGCTCTCCAAAAAGTTCTAATGTGAAAAAATCTCACTTCACAGCAGGCCTATCCATAAAAGCATCGTTCCTGCTTTCTTTTTCCTTCTGCATCCAGGAATAACAGACAGCTCTCAAAAAATCAATTCTGACCATGACACTTGGCACAGTTGGAGAGAAGGAACCAGTGTCACATAATTCTTGGCTGCTGGGTAGGAACTAATTGCAGCCAAAATGGATCAAATCGTGATGTAACCTAATTTTACTTTTACACACTTTTTGATCATTTTAGGAGCCCTGTTATGTCTCCCTTTCCTATGGATCATTTATATATTCTCAAGCTCTTAAGCTAAGCTAATACAATACAACTGAGGAAAAACTGGAGTAAGAAGAGAAATCAATCTTTTGCTTGGGGTCACTGTTTGCCCCTCATTCATTTCATGCTAATTTTATATCATCATCATCATCATTTTTCTTCCTTTCTTCCACATTGCTATTTTTCCTTTTCCCTTTTATTCCTTTTTAATGATGGATCCCAATTAAAATGTCATAGCTCATTCCAAGCCCCATCACCACTGTTGAGTAATAGTAACTTATTTTGCTACCATTTTGCTTGTAAGCTGCCAAAGAGAAAGGAAAGAATAGTTAATTGCATCATTCACAGCCTCTTTCCCATGTGATAAACAAAATATTCTTTTGGGGAATAAGGCCATGCGCATGTCATTAGAACATAATGTAGCACTAACTCTGATGAAAAATAAATATTATACTTTCGTCTGTGACCACAAAACCCAAATATATGGGTCCCTTTTAAAGACCAGCTTTAATTTGAACATTGATTATAGTTGTTTCATTTCCTTGCAGACTTTGTCTTGTGAACTTGAAAGCTGTAAAAGGCAAATCCTTCCCTCCCACATTATACATCTACCCATTCACATCATCAGCCTGAGCAAAACAATTCATTGCTTGCCTGCTCTAATCAATCTTGAGAGTCTGTGAACTCCCATTAACTTACTTAACTACTTCATAGGGGGTATTGTAAGATTTAATTTAATAGTTCCTGTTTGGACACTACTTTGAATATGTATGGTGTTGTGTAAATGCTATACTGTTATTCAAGCAATAAATAATGAATAAATCATTTTAATCTTTGACTCACTCCAGCTCAGCAGCAGATCAGCCCTTTCCAGGCTTCAGGAATCAGTTACTCAGTATGGGGATGTAAATTCATATGATTTGCATATAATTGATAACAGTATAGCTACATCAGCATCACTCAGGTGAGGATCTGGACCTCCTTCAGAACACATACTTAGGCTCTCTTCTACTCCTGCTGCAGGTTAGCAAGTGCCAAAGGAAGGCAATTTCTCCTCCCCTTTCCCTTTTATTGCATGAGACCTGAAGAATGAGAAAAACCTGCTTCTTGTGGAGGAAGCAGTAAGGCAGATAACAGAGCAGACAGAAGAGTAAGGAGCCCACATGCTGGAGAGACAGGATAGAGAAAGAGGTCCCAGGAGCCTGTATAAGCTGTGGCTGAGAAGACAGCTGACAAAACTCCACCAATTCTTCTGAAACCCATCGCTTATCCTCACCCATCTCCTGAGGCCCCCATAGTTGCCTCTGTGCCCTCCGTCAAACCTGCTCCAGAACCCCCTCTGACACCACTACAAAATTCTCAGTAATGATAAACTCAAGAGCACTGCACTGAGGCACTAGATTAGTGTTCACCCAGTCCTTTCTCAAAGTCTGTAAGATGCCAGAGTAAAGGTTCTAGCACTAACAATGCTTGGTTTTGAACTTTTTCTTTTCTTCAAGGCCAGTGACCAAAATTCCAAAATTCCTGTCTTCTACACTGTACTTGAAAAAGATTTTTGAAATGTGTCTTGTCTTACTCTCCTTTCTTCATCTTTATGGAATATGATGGATTAGAAAAATTAAGATATAAATATAATTGTATTAAAAAACAGAGAATAAGATTCTCCAAAGCCTTGCCAAACATGATTGTGCATGGTTGAGTAAACTGTTCATCCTGAACCATTTCACCTAGGGAAAATTATGCTTTTTTCTGTTCCTTGTGAACAATACTAGAAGAAATTGATGTGCTCATTCTGTAAAACTTTCCAAAGGAAAAGTTACAGAAACACTTCAGCTTCCGGGTTACTTATGACTATCTACTTTCACTGCTCATTTAGCTGCCTACTCCAGAAGATTCAGTGCTCACTCTTTTAAAATGAAGCTGCTGCTGAAGTTGGGTTAAGAGCCCTGTTTTTGCTTAACAGTTCTGTACTTTGAACTCTGAGCCAAGGAGAGGGACACTGTGGGTCATATATCTATCTCCTGCTTCATGAGGCCATGCATTTGCATACGTAGCGCAGGTCTGAGGCTTTATTTTACCAAAGGATCCTAGAGTTGCTGAAGAGGAGGTGTCATGAATGTACAAATTACAGTAAAATAGTCAGGACACTCAGCTGAAAAAAGGAGAGACGTCTGTGGAGCTTTATAGACCAGTAAGGCACTGTTAAATTAATTTAAACACACAGTAGAAAGTAGCAGTAGCAGTAGAAAGCAGGCTGAGTTGCTCTCCTGTGTGAGCAGGAGTGATGCAATGCAGAGTGCCATGCAGTCTCATTCCCTCTGCCACCTGGACCAGGGACTGACTGCAGCATGCCATGGCTTCTCACCAGCTTGCAAGGTCTGTTTTGTTCCAAAGGAAACTTATTACTAGGGAGTGGGGAGAAGGGTGAACACCCCAGTCTTGTCTCACGTGGAGGTGGACCAAGGCCAGTTCATGCACCTGGACATAGGAAGTGAGGAATACTGTGCAAACTTGCCTTAGATGCCCTGGAGGATGTCTGATCTTGCCTTCAGCACATCATTTGAGAGAAAATCACACAGAAAAATAATAACTTTAAATGTTAAAAATAATTGATGTCAGTCTTCCGTGATTTCTCTCACAGTGTACCAGAGTTTTTTATCATTTTTTATTTTCATCTTGACTGAATTTGACACAAATTTAGATTTTTCTTCCCTTCACCTCTAACAGGACAGAGAAAAACCATAGAGAAATGAGCTTAACAAATTTTCAGTGGTGACAGAACTGGGTCCAGGCCCACTCCACTTAGTCATAAATGTACCTGGAGAAAGTCCTGCCTGATGCGTTGAGCTCAGAACTGGCTAAAGACAACCAAGACAGTCTGTGACAGCAGGTTGCCTGCYCAGACTCTGCCAGCCAAGATAGCAATGGGTGGTTCCAGAAAGAACAGGCAATCCCAGTTTTTTTTTCAAATACCTCAAAGAGAAAAAAATAAACAAAGGATAAAGAATAAGATCTTTCCAAATCTTGTCAAACTCAATTTAATATACTCAGGTGACATGGTCATGGCCAATCACTTCATCTGGGGATTATTTCTTTTTTTTTTGTCTTCTTTCATAGGAGGGAATGCTTGTGCAAAGTGATGTGTAAACTGCTTGAAGTAAGTTATATGGGAACACATCAGCCTATCAGTTATTCATAGACGATTCACTTCAAATGAGTCTCTTCATACTCTCAATTTCTTATTCATTGTGGACAAATTATTACCTTAAATCATCTTCTTGATGCATGAATGAACAACTGAAATTTTAATGAGGAAATAGATGAGTTTGAGGGGATTGTGTGAAATTTGCTCTTCAGAACTTTTGGGGGCTAAACATGTTCATTTGTACACATATAAACAAACACCATTTTCCAGAATAAACATATGTTTTGCAGCAATCACATAAAAGATTAATACTATATCTCAACATTTGAGCTCTTCTGGACACTGTTTGTTTTTTTACCTATCAGTTTCACAGATTCACAGCTGAATTTTAAATTTCCCTGCCAATAATCAAGTAGCATTATGGGGACTCTAAAATAAATGTACAAAACCTCTCTATATATTATATAAATCTGGAAAGGCATTCATATTTGAAATAGCTCTTAAAGGGTAGCTGTTTGCAATCACTAGAAAAACAAACATTTCCAGGTCAATAAAATCACATGTTTTATCAGAAGGGGAGGGGAGCCTTCTGGGTATGCTGAGTTAGAACTCAATAGAATCTAGTTTTAAAACTTTATGCTTTAATTAAAATGTATACTGATGTGTAGTCATTTCCCTGAGCGCAGCAGTAGGGTAATAAGCCTTTAAAAAATTCAGATCTCTGCAGTTTCATAGTACATTTCTCAATCTGATCAAACTTTTTTTTTTCTCTCTCTAATCAATACTTTTTGTGGTTTAATTATACTGTATTATATTTGATTCCATTCCCCTGTGATTTCTTACGTATCTTAAATATGCCAAGTAAAGGTCCCTTAGACGCAGGAAAAAAGCAGTATGAGGTAACAATTTTTCTCCACAAAGACTCACATACCTAAATAAAAGATAGTCACCTTCCATGAGAAAGTTTTGTCCCAATTATTACTAACAGATATTGCAAGATATTAAAACAATTAAGGCTTTTATTATTTTCATCTTGCTCTTTTTGTACATCTCCAGTGTCTCCTGTTGTTCTGTAGATATGAAGCTTCCTATGTTGTTTTGGAGGTTGATGGACTCACAGCAGAACAGAGGCTGATGGGTAGATTTTTCCCAGGCTCTGTGTGAAGTTGTTTTGCTGCAATAGCAGCAATTCTTCTGAAGATGGACCAAAAGGGACCAGCGGCAACATGCCAAAAAGAGAATTGGGGAGGCAGGATACACAGGTCTAGCTCAGACATACCCATAAATAAACAGAATTTATCTACTTCTAATGTAGATAAAAATCACATTTTATCACATTTTCACATTTCTTATAACCTATAGGTGAATTTATCCACTTTTTAATTTTGCACTGTGCTACTGGAATGACGTGATGCACAATGAATGACTCTTAGGGGAAAAAAAAAAAAAACTTGGAAAGCTCATCAAGTGAGTGGTTTGTGACTGAAAGCTATCAAATGCTCCAAATCAAGATGTCTAAATCAGGTTACGCAGATAATTTGAATTCTGATATAGCTTATTTTTGAGAATCAGAACTTAAATCTTCTTTTCACATAGGATTTTATGTGTGTGTGCTGTATGTGGAACTGCAATGTGGAATACCTGCACATATAAATTAAGGAAGGAGCTTTAAAATGAGCCTTAATTAAGAAGGAGGCTTAAAATGAGGAGGCTTTTAGTCCCAGAACTACCTAGTAATCATGTGTATTGTCTTTACCACATGGAATCACTATAACAGAACAGATTCATTTCACTTTGTGGTGAAACTATAAATAAGCTGTGTATGATCTTGAATAAAATAACATCTGAACTTGTAACCCCTTGAAGTTCATTGAACTTAATTGTAATTTAATTCCAAGTTTGATAATTGTAGCTATGGTTTTACCATCTCTTATTTTTATTTTAAAACTTCATTTCAAGTTATTCTTTTCTTTCTGTTCATCTCCTTCATTATACTCTCAGTGCAAGAGAACTATCATAAATGCACAAAATATACATTCAGTCAGTATTTCATTTTAAGCAATGTGTTATGGATGGAAAACAGGCCAAAAACCAACACGATCATTACTGAGGGTGAAACCCTAACACGATTGTAGTGGAAAATTTATAACATGTAACATGAGGAAAAGAAGCAACATTTTCCTTCTCAAATTAAATGATCTGGTAAGTGATTAAGAAGCAAGTGACCTACTTGTTAAAGTCTCTCAGTCTGATTTATTTCTGCTCCCTTTTTTTCACCATAGCACTGGCCACCCATATGACACTGATGCTTTCTTATTCCTCTTCCTCACCCATTCTTCCTTGTTTTTCTCACTCTCCTTTGGTTCTCCTGGGGCTATTTTTACATGCTTTCTCATATGATTTTAAACTTACATCCAAATTTTCTATACATGGTACCTTTTACATATGTTGGATACTATTTATTTGGGTTTTTTTACCCACAAAACCAATTTTGTCAAGCTCCAGGTCTTCATTTCTTTAATTGACCATTGGCGAGTTGTTAATAACCACGAGGACTCAAATGACAAGCCTGCACCCTATCTCTTATCATCCAATGCCTGTAATTGTCTACTGTGTCCTGTGTCTTCACTTCTCAAGGCCTCTGCTGTTTATACCAGCCTGTATTTCTCTGTAGTGCATCATTATGTTAGAGTCATAAAACCACGGTGGTACCACAGAAAGATAAACAAAAGTAAAACAAATTAGCCATAGACACCTGCCTGGTCAATTAGAAAATGCATTGTTACAGCTAAACAAAGTAAACCAAAGCTGTAGGCAGGTCAAAAAAATGTTCAGACAAAGCAAGACTGAAAATCTTCAGTCCTGAGGACTTGCAAACTCAGTACAAAGCTTATGGTCCATTACTAGCAATGGCAATGCTGTATTGCAAGGATACAGACTGGAGGAAGAAGAGAATGAAGCAGACCATAAGCAACACTGGAGATAATAAAACCAGAGAAACAAAGGGTTAAGCAAGACCTCAAGAGTCAATCCAGGTGTTCCTGCCTTCCTTCTTCTGCTCACCCTTTGACCCACGTGAGTAACAGGATGGCATGGGAGGAGGCAAACAGGAGTGTATAATTGGACAGGAGAGTAAAGTGTTTGACTGAGAACGATTGCTGGTGACTCCAAAAAGCATGTGATCATCCAGGAGTACTGCCTTTATTTTTATGATACAAAAAGACATTTATTTTATTTAATAACTCTTCTATTTAATAGAGTTGCTTAAATGTGATGTAGCCTACCCATTAGAGCTTAACAATTTAACTGAAGAGAKGTCATTGGCTCTGTAGACCAGCTCTAGAATGAAAACTAGCGTGTAGGGACTGGTACAAAGGAAATGTACTGACACAGCCATAGGAAAAGCAGCTCAAAGCTTCCGCAGGGCAGGGACTAGCAGTGGAAAAGAGTAGGCAAAAAAGGGAGGTTGGGAAAAGGAAAGAAACTAGTGGCTGTATTGAAAGAGCTCTTAGCTTCTTCAGGCAAGCACAGCACCAAGGAGATTGGATACAGAATATGCGGTTGGAGGATAATTATTCTGTGTGACAGGGACTGTCTTTATTTATGTGCATTGTATGATGCCAAGTACATTTTGAGCCCAAGAAACAATATGAAGTATTATTATTTATTTATTTATTTATGGCACCAGTGAGGATAATAATCTGTTATAAACTTGCACTGCTGGAGAGAGCATTTAACTTTTCTAGACATGTCCCATGATTCTTCTGTTTTAACCCACCAAATTAATTAAAATATTGCAAAAGTTTCTCATCAAGTGGTCTCTAATTTGCACATGTATGGAATCCTAGACGTTAGAAATGGAAAAGGCACACTATTCAGTTCCATTATCTGTCTACACCATATTTTCTTTAGAAAGAAATTATCATATTGAAACTCAAAGATGCCCATTTGCAAGGGCAAATGTACAAAATAGTCAAGATAAACATTTATATGCATAAAAGACTACATGTATTAAACTGCGAGAAAAATTAAGAGGCTGAATTGAGGCAGACTGGAAATTTAATTTTGCATTTGGGTTAGGTGGCTTACCAGCCTCTGTGAAAACTATCAGCATGAGGTAAACCTTAATATAATGTTAAAAATGATTTTGTTTTGTCATTTTCACACATATTTTCCCAGCTAGACTTAGGCAGGGATGCATCAAAGTGCCACAAGGAAATTTTTAACCTAGCTGGAGCCACAACATATGGGACACTAGAAGAAAAGTATTTTTTCTACAATTGGTTTGAATATGCTCAGGTGCTTTGATAGACAGAGGGAGCTTTTGAATTCAGCAAAACTGAATTTTGAAGTTCTTCTGCTCGAAGATAACATGCAAGTTGTTTTGATCTCATTTATAACACCCATAAAATGACAGCATGAAATCTATAACTGTTTGAATTTTAAAAGCAAGTAAGCCATGTCTACTTAGTAACTTGGTTTATGTAAGAAAGAGTGAGAGAATTCAGACTTGATGTCTCAAGCATTTTCCGAGCCCTGTTGCCTTCCTCACAATGCTACCATGCATCCTGCTGGAAATAACTGTTTAGGCAACAATCTCATCTGAGAGGTTTCTTTTCCTTTCTAGAGATTTGCGTATGTTTGTGGAAGGGAGGTTTACTTGCATCCATGCTTTTAAAAAAGCCCCCATTCTGTTACTACCTGTTGCCGTCTCCTTGATCTTTGGGCAATGTTTTTTTATCTATCTATCTATCTCAACTGTTGCCACATTTGCTCCTCTAGCTTCATTTCACTTCCCACAGGTTCTTGTCACAGGGCAGTCTTCTTCCAACTGCTGATGGTTCTTACTACAAGAAGCTCACTTAAATAACTATTGCATTTCACATGTAGGTCCTCCATTTTCCAATATTAAAAAAAAAAAAAAAGGAAGTTTCAACAGGGATGAACCAGTCTGCTGTAACTTGCCATTTTTAACTGAAGAGAGCACTAGAGAATGTTGAAACATTTCCAGGTTAAAAAATAGTGTGTGGCCTCATTCAGAAGTAATTATGTCTGGCAAAGGTTTGGGTCCCATCCCCGCTACCCCAACCAGCACCCTTCTCTTTCTTATACAAATCCAGCGAACCATCATGGCTCCAGACTGACTTCAGTGAGGCACCGCAAAGATGGCCAGGGATCAAGAGATCATACCTATTCCTTAGCTTAATAAGGCACACACCAAAAAGGGTTTACTTTTCAAAAGCAAGGCTATTACTAGAATAAAAATGCAAAGATTTTTCTAAAACACTCTCTATGAGCTAGAATGATGTCTGTAAAAAACTCAGTGCCTTGCAGAGTCCTTTCTTTCAGGCACTCAGTCCAGCAGCTTTCTGGGTGGCAACTATCTCTCCATAGCTCCCTTTGGATAAAGCTTGCTGTGGTCCAGCTCTGTGTGTGCTCCCTGCTTTGGTTTCAGTTGCTTTTCTCCATGTGTGCTTTCCTCTTCCTCTTCCCCTTGCTTACCTTGCCTATCGAGTACAGCCTTGCCTGTCCTCTCACACATGCCACTCTCAAGGCAGGCATAATCTTCCTCGCAGGGCTGAACTTGACCCCGTGTGCAGCAGTCAAGACACAATGACAAGACAGCAATGGCCTCAAATGCCCATCTGCAAGCTTTTAACATACTGCAAAAAAGCAGTGTGGGTACCTCCTTTCTGTCCTTTCTGCCACAGTCCCATCCCACTGGTCAGACTGGAGACTGCTGTGACTGCCTATGCACTGATTGCAACTCACCTCTGTCATGCATGACTGATAGATGAAGAAATTACATTTCAGCTATTCAGATGCTGGTAGTACCAATGAGAAGACAATGTGGGTGATCAAACTCAAACACAAGGCAAATTGTTTCAGGTTATAACATTAATTATTTGTTCTCCTTACTAATATCAGCTTCTTCCTTCCAGTGTTCTCTTTCTTCAAATGAAACAACTTGTTCCATCTCAAATGAAATGTTTTGCACATTTCAAAGGGACAAAAGGAAGTATTTGTAGGAAACAGATGCTATTTTTTAAAATTCCATGCAAGTACATTGGGAAAATGAGATAGTGAAAAATCGGCCAATTGTTTTGAAAGGATCGGTACAGAAGTTCTAACCTTTTTGTTTGTTTGTTTGTTTTTCCCCTGAAACAATCTGACAGATTCAACACATAGCCACTATTCACTACACCCACATATGAACTGTAATGATGTCTTTGTATGACATTGTTGGTATATTTTTGCAATTAAAAATTGTCTTTTATGTCAATCCTGTTGCTAATGTTTGCCGCTCAGTGAAGCTTATCTCTTGTTCTGTCCCTCAGCTCAAATTCAAATATGTACTGCTTCCCCCCTGCTGATGCAAAGCTGAAAAAATACTGGACTTAATTTATTGGACTTTCACATTTGTAGAGCTGCGTGGATAAGACATTTCATTACACAATGCGCATAGAGACTAACAGTCAAGACGCAGATAACGTACAAGAGCCCAAACAAAATCAGCTTTTTGTAAGGATATTAAACAAAGTCTGCCTCTCTGACTTTGTCATTTCTAAATTTGTATATCATATACAAAGGAAAAATGCCCCTATACTGTTTCTGCTTCTAAGTTTTCTCTTTTCATATTTTTTCGTTCTTTGAGTAGAATAATAACCATTGTTCTAGTTTTTAGAAGACAGACAATTACAATAGTCAGAATTCACCTGGAATGAAATGGTGAACATTTTAAAATGTAAATTCAAGAAAACTCTTCCAGCTCTAATAATGGGCAAAGCTAAGGCTTGTTGTAAAGCACTACAATGCAGAGCTATGTAGTACCTTGAATATGGGCAAGAAACCAGGACCTCAGTTCTAAGCCATGTTCCCTCACTGGTATGAATGTAGGAGCTTATGACTTCCTTTATCGGAAGCTATGTATGATAGATTATTTCCAGTCTTTCTTCTCTTTGAGTATAACCAAACTGATCTTGTTCCTATCTTCTATTCTAGGACCATGGGACAGAAGGGTTTGGGGCGTGATGAAATCCAATCTTCTGCTTTTGCAGAAGATTAGTCTTGTTTTTGTGTTTTCTGAACAGAACCATCTATTCTTTAGCAGCAGGTCTCCTCTGACAATTGCTTTCTCTGTGTCCGTATAAAGTCTGGTTTCACACCCTGCTCCAGAAGGTTGCATTCTTTCCAGTTTGTTTGCTAGGTATCTTGATTCCATATACACACATTTGTGTGAGACTCAGCTGCATGGACATATATGCCTAGTGCTGTTCTGGTAAATTCCATGATGTGATGTCCATATAGGACACTGACGTCCTCTGGAGCAGCTGGAGATCAAGTGGGGCACCCTTAAGGCCTCCCAGATGACAGACATTAAAAGTCTATGTTTAAGCAACTGAATCACATCCATTTCAGTAGTTTCTTAGCTTGAGATTCAGTTTGTGACTAAAGTACCCAAATCTAGGTGTCTACATAATAGGTATCTTCCATTATTGTCTATGGAGATTTGGGGCTCAATTCGGGCTCATATGCAGTTATCTCATGGTTGGCCCAAGATGCACCAAAGTATATCTGTGCCACAGCTGTGCTACAGGGCAGTACAGCTCCCCTACAGCTGCTACTCCAGAAGGACACAGGCTTTCCCTCAGTCCTGGGTCCCCTAACCCCATCTGAGTGGCTCAGATACTCTAGTGCACCTCCAAGAGAACTATGATTTAGCAGCTGAATTGAGCATTTAGTCAATGCAATCAGTGGGGCACATATGTCAGCTAAATATAGGCACCTGTGTCACTTGAAGCCCACCAGGGCTTCAGAGACATCTTCACAGGCTGGCACATATGACCCAGGATTTGTGTGAAATCATTTGGACCACTGTCTAGAGGCTGGACTGGATACCCCACAGGACCTAAGATGAAATAAATGTTTGCATTTAGGCCTCTGTATTCTATTCTGGCACTCCACAAAGCTAGATTACTATGGAATAAAACAGGAGAATAAATTTAGTTGGCTCAGTCAGCTGAGTCCTACTTGGGCCCTACTCCACCTACTGTATTTCCCACCTGGGTTTGGCACTGTCCTAGTACCAAGTACCGTCAGTCTGACAGCTGCTTTTAACAACAGCCATTTCCTTCCTCTCACTGCCCACCATCCTACCCTGACGGTCTTTCTCAAGTTCAAGTGCTAGCWATTGTCACCATCTCCCTCCTGTTTTGGGTGGTCAGCTGCTCTTTTCTCCCTTGCTGACCTGCATTTCATCTCTATCCGTTTTTCCTGCCCCTTCCCTGGTACAGTAAACCCATTCTTATTTCCACTCTCAGGGGAGGTGGGGCTCCCTGCACAGGCACTCACTGGCTCTGGCCTTCGCTTCCAGCTGGTGGCTGTGTCTGCACCACGTGGAGCAGGCATCCCACCAAACCATGGCACCACACACGTTGCGGGTACAGGGCTGAGGTGCACAACACTTTTCCCCTCCTCGCTGCACTCAGTTCCCAGCTGGGCTGGCTGCAGGATGTGGCTCTGGCGGTGTGACAGCGAAGGCTCGGGGAGCATGGTCCTGCCATGAGTCACAGTCCATAGTCCTATCCCGGCACTGAGTGCTCCTTCATGAGCACAGCGCGTGCCACAGAGCCCTGTGACTTGTGAACCGCCATCACCAAACAACCATCTCACCAACCCACTTCTGCCACCCACTGTCCTTGCAGCTCCCTGGACAGGGTCTAGTCCTCCCTCCTCTGGACCAGACCCAGTGCAAACTGCTCTTTCTGTTGTCCTGCTTACTCACTCCTACTGCTTGCTGACTCCTGAACATCACAGAGCTTTTCCTTACCTGTATTCCACTCACATCCATGCTTTTATACCTATAGTTTCTTATTTGTTGTAAATTCTTCCAGGAAGAAGCTATTATACCTTCATACTTTAGCCTCTGTTTGCCTCTAAAATATTAGGTGATATATAATGATAAAATACAAAATGCTATTAGTGCTGTAGTGGGGCCAGAAACATATTAGAATGGGGACCGTAAATGTACTGTGGTCTGTGTTTTTAACATTATGCAAATGCTAAGTAAAATTGCTTTTTACTATTGATTTGTTTGATTTATAGAGTTTAAGGCCTAAATTTTGGCTTTGATCATCAAGTATGACCTTTTTCATTATACAGGCCACCAAATTTAATTCAGTAATTCTTTATTGAGGCCAGTATGTTCCTTAGTGAGGTAATTATTACTGAAAAAAATCAGATGCAATTTGGTGACCACATCTAATTTCTCAAAGCCATAACAACCCTTATAAGCCTTTGTTTTCCTGAGCATACCCTTCAGCAAGAACTTACTTTTGTGCTTTAGCATTTTAATATCTAATTATAATTTTAATTAAACAATGAAGATACTGCAATAATAGTTTCCTCATTAAAATATGAATCAACAGGAAAATTAAAGTATTATGGCAACTTTAAGTGGGCTATGCTAAAACTGGGTCGTTTTGTATTTCAGAGTTCAGTCTTAATTATTTCTCTGTGTATAAAATGTATATTATAAATATATATAAATGTATATTATATCCAAGACAGACAAAGGACCATTGCATACGTCCATTTACATAGGTGTGAAAGCACCAGGCAAAGTCCTGTTCTCAGCTACTTTTGGGCCTTTAAATTGTGTCCAAACTTGCCTAAATATGACTCAAAAGTTTTCTTATAATTTGTGGTTTTTCTCCTGTCCTTCTGTGGGTATTTGAAAAGCTTCCCTTGCTGCATGCTTTCAGTCACTGTTGAATTTGTGGCAGTTCCCTCTGTGTGACACCTGCAGACCACTCCCTTCCCACAAAGAGCAGTGTTCCCACAGCCACAGAATTACCCTCAAGGGAAAAAAGGAAGAACTTAGGAATGAAAAACTGTGCTGGAAATACACATCTTGTCCCCCCAAATCCTTGAAAAATCCAGAAGTGTTAATAAAAATTGAACTGAATCAGCTTTTCCCAAGGGGCTCAAGGAGTTGATGTAGAAGCTGTGGAGGCTGAGGAAAACTGTGGCGAGTAACTTGAGAAATGATGCATATGTTATAGTCCGGGAAGAAAATTATACAGGGGCCTGAGCTAATGTAGCAGCATAAGGGCCTTGGCATTCCTCAGAAATATAGGACTTAGGGCTGAGATAGTTGCTATCTGAACATTGGTCCTTCTCGGAGATCTTCCAGAGGCACCACAGCTAAATCCCATCTGCTTCACATCAGATCTTAAGGTTCAGCCACCTAAACTACCATGCTGTATTTTACTGTGGTCTTATATCCGTGAGCAAGTGCAGGGCAGCACACCAGCACGCAGGCTGCCCTCACCTGAATCACTTTTTCTATCTCCGAGCCCAGTTGTGCTGCCAGTATCACCAGTGAGGCACATGGCAGCCAACAAACCTCCTGAAATCAATCACAATACTTCGAATTAAGCTGCTTTGCAGTATAAAGGTGGCAGGAGGCTGTGGGGTGTTTGGTGTTAGGCACCCTTTCCGTAGCTACTCTCTTCTYAGCCCTGTAATTCTTAGCTTCTACATCACCAAAACGCACTGCTGAATCTCAGAGACTTGCCCCATGTAGCTCATGAAAAATTTTCAGCAAAAGCCTTCATTTAATTGTATGGGTTGGTTCTAACTTTTCTGACAAAATAAGTTATTGTTGAGTGAACGTGTGCTGCCACCCATAGGCAGCCCCAAAAATATCTCTTTGCTCTTTCAGTTTATAAAATACCACAACTTCTGATGAGAAAGTTTCTGTTCTCCTGTTCTCTCATATCTCCTATCTATCACTGGAGCAAACTATGAAGTATGGCATTAAATTAAGTATAACTAAAGATAGAAAAGATAGCAGCAAAGATAGAAGTATTTTAACTACTTTGGTTAAAAGTAGTTCATTGAAAATGTCTCACTGCTTGTGTATTATTATCTCTTTTCCTCATTTTGCCTATAAAAGGAAAACAGCATAGTGTGCTGCTTCTCCCCGTCTTCTGATGTGTTGCTAGCAATTGCTCTCAGTTAAATGTCATCTTAGTTTTAGGAGCAAGCTTAAACCCAAATATACGTGTAGTAACAATGAATTAGATGTTCTTTCCAACTTATGATTTGTGCGCTTCTTGAACCAATGTAATGTGACTAATAGTACTCTGACAATAATAAGGTTAAGTATAGCAGAGAACAGCTGATGAGCTGGTCGAAAGGAGAGAGGGCAACTTTGTAGTGCTGACCATTCTGACTTACAGACATATTGCAGCCTCACAGACCATCCACCTCAAAGAGTAAAAAGTAGCAGGGCTTTTTTTTTTTTTTTTTTAATCAAACTAGGATCAGCAAAATCATCTCCAAGGAAGATGCAAATCCAAAGCATAAATACTGAAAACTTCTTATGATCATCCAGGAAAAGAAACAGCTTTGTTAATATCATTGCTACTAGCACTGGTGCATTGCTATATTTCAATATATGGCTTCTGCAAAATAGAAAAAAACTATTGATAACTTGACAAAAGTGCTGTGTCTTGGCCTCTTCACAGAAGGGAAACAAAAAAAAATCAAGGCTGCTATAATTGGTATGAAATGTTCTTACTATAGTTTCCCTTTTGCCCCATTTTTTAAAAAGGTGMAGAGGGAAATCACATTTAATATTTCTTTTAATTCAGGCACCCAAATGGTGGCTAGTTTTCAGTTTTTAATCTTCACTTTAACAAAGAGCAGTTGGGCAGCTATTGACGGTGAAACACAGCAGTCGGCTACCTTGTAAATTAGAAGCTGCAGTAGTAAAAATGGATTTGTATATCACCGGGAGTAGAGAGAGTGTCTGCCTTGTAAATTTAATTAAACAGCAGGTGCAAAATCAGGTCATATGGCTTTGATGTGCCCCATGTGAGGATGACAACTAGACAATGATTCTAATATGAAGAAATTTGCATACATTTGCATTGGACTGCATAGAACATTGTAGCTCACACCTACTTTTTGTGTTTCATTTTGGGGAAGCTGAAGATTTGAATGAATGGTTCCTATTTCGTTTCTGCAGCTAAACACAAGAAATGCTTTTGTTCCGTCATGGTAGGGAACATATGGGTTATGATGCTGTTATGTACCATTTTACAGAGTATGCTTACGTGATAATCAAATATTTGAAAATGCAGCTGAGATACTTGTAATGACAGGAGAAGCAAAACTGGAAGGGGTGGGGGAATAGAGAGGAAGAATGGAAACCACCTCTGTGTTTTAATCTTTCCTTGATGATCATTTGTTTACTGGAGCATTAATGCAAATCTCCATTCTGGTCTTTGTCCAGGGGATGTCACAAACTATTCTCTTTGCTTTAGTAGTTAATATTGTAAACAATGAAATTATGTAGGTTGAAAATGTTTTTAAATCTAGCAATTAGCACCTCATAAATATTATTAGTTAAAAAAATGCATTTTCTTGCTTTACTGGCCAAACTTAAGAATAGACATGGTTCAATGATAGTTATACTTYTTATGCTAATAGTTTAATGGGAAAACCAACTGTATGGATCCCCAGATTTGTTCTTCTCTGTTAAAAATGTTAATAAACAGTTGGTTTCATTTTTGACAGTTTGTCTGTGAGATTTTGAATCCCAACACTGACTATTTTTGCTGACCGTGTTAGATAGACATAGAAGTTTTAGAGGTTATTAAAACACAACTGGGTTGGCAAAATGAATTGCTATGAGAGAAGAAGATGAGGCTGAAAAAAAGCTGAACCTTGCTCATTAGACATTACCTAAACCTGGATTAGCAAAGATCAAAACCTGCCAAGTGAAGGCTGTCGAGCAAAGCTATGAACACAAGTGTGTCTGCACTTCTGCAGGCTGATCTATAAGGCAAGATAAAGCAAATTTAGACGTTTGCAGTACTGGGCCCCATTTTCCCTGTAAACTGCCAGATCTAGCAACTATTAAGTTACGGTGGCAATGCCTTTACTATTAACAATGAATTAAGTACAGGACTAATCCCAAGATAGTACAGCTCATTTAAACTAGACACAGCATACACGATTTCAGCAGTATAAATCATCATTTGGCATGTCCCTATGGCAGCCAATGTAGTTGTGCAGTTTTGCACTAGCTGAGGATTTGGTCAGCTGGTGTGGGTGATTGCAAGTATGTATACATGTGTATATATATATGTATGTATGTATATACATATGTATATTGATACATACCATTTAAACACTTCATGCATATCCAGCTTGGAGCAACAAAAACTGACCAATATGTTTTAATATTATATTAGATGTTATATTACTTTGAATATCATATTATAGGTACAGGAAGTACCTGTTCAGGAAATTTATAAAATATTTGTATCAAATGAGATGAATATCTCAGAAATTTTCCTGGATGTTCTTGAGGAAAGGCTTAGTACATAAAACAAATCTCTTCCGCTAGTGCTCTTGTCTTTAGCTACTGCTACCTTCCTCCGTCATATCCAGTTTGCTGAGGACGGGTTTTAGTCCACAGTCATTTGCAGTTCAGGCATGTTCATGTTTTTAACTGGGAATCCTATAGAAACAGGGCTTATGCAATGATTCTGCCTGTCTGCTTGTCTGTCTGTGTATCCCATCTTTGTAATATGTTAATCCATTGGCTGAGTCCAACCTAATTTGACAGATAAGAATCTAGCAGATATTCCTTCCCACAAATTTCATAATGCATGAATGGTGAGAGGAAGAAGAATTTAAAGATACCTTGGTAGAGATTAGGGCTGTCTCGAGAGATCAGAGACACCTAGACAGCAGAGAGTTCCTGTGGAAGGATCCTCTGGGAAGGTCTCCATTAAAGGGAAAAGCTTGAACGGGAAATTGGATCTTCCATGGAAACCTAATTCCTCAGTGTTGTTTTCAAAACAGTTATAGCAGGCAAACTTTTTCCCTGTAAGGAACACTACTTCAGTTTGATCTTATTCCACACATGTAGGCATTTGCGTGCAGACCCCCACTGTGAAGGAGGACGGCGAGCAGGAAGCAGAGCTCTCCATGAGCCCAGAGGCTCCAGGTGCAAAGCGTGCAAGTTATTCTACAGGAAAACAGATACTTCCAGGAGCTTGCTTTAAAATATTATATCTGCAGGAAAGCTTCCCTCCAAGACAGTGCCGGGTGACACCAGTCTAGTGTATGTGGTCACACAGCTCAATTCAAGCTGCCTATATTGCCCTTTATGAAAGAGCAGCTGAAGAAGCATCCAGCCGTATCAGGAGGTGCCACCTTTAAATGCTTGTGACATTGGTTTTCACATGCAACTCCTGGGATAGGCTCAAGTTCCCAGGGATATAAACATGCTTTGCACTAGTTGCTGGACAGAGAACAAAATTGACACCACAAAGTTCCCGGTCACTAGGCTGCAAAGATATTTGCCCTCTTATTTGCTGTCTTTCATTTGCAGGAATCTCTCACTTCTTCCATGGGAGGGTGAGGGTACCTCTTTCTTTGGACACTTGATTTTGTCCCTGCTGGAGTTCTTTATCCCTTCAGCTGCAGTAAAGACCCCCGTTTGATTCAGCACAACTGGGGGTTGGTGAGGAAGGGTGGGTAAAGGGAAGAGGAAGAGATGGAAATGGGCTAATTCAGGGAATGGATGGGGGAAGGCTGAGCAGGAACTTCCTAGACAGATCTTCCGCCAACAGAAAATCCTTCTGTTGTATCAGCAGCTGTTCTGCTTTAGGAGGTTCCTTTCTCTGCCTCCCGCAGCCTCCTTGCTGAAATTTTCTACTCCTTCAGTTGCGGTGAATGTGAAATAAACCATTTTTGTTTACCCTGTTTAGGGATATAAACCTTCAAAGGTGCAGAAATGCTCTAACTTTTTCAACTTTTTTTTTCCAAAAGCATTTATCACTGTTACCTAAAAAAACAAAACTAACACTTATTTGAATCTTCCCAGGCTGAGGAAAACACTGCATCCATGTCTCCCACTTCCAGCATACCTCCTTTAATCATTAGGCTACTCTGCAGAAATTGGCCACTGTCTCCAGGATAAGGTCCTGTTTAAATGCTTGCCCTCCAGGAAGGCAAGGGAGTAGTCAGAAGTGGACACCTGTAACTCACTCCTAACTGGCAGGGAGCTGGGAGCTCAGCCCTAGGCAGCTTCTTGCTCTGCCGTGAGATGCTGCATGTCCTTGGAGCCTTCTCTTGCTCACCTGGAGCATCCTGAATCACCTGGGTCGAGGCACTGAGGTTTTTGGGCCTCCCACACCTATGCTATGCAAGTACAGTAAATAGTTTTTCTGAATTTGGCCCTGAGCATTTTTGTTTTAAAAAGGTCATATCCTTAGTCTTGAAGCTCCCAGGTGAAGCTCATAGAAGTTAGCAATATAGCAGTTGCAAACACATGATCTTCAGCTCTAGATAAACACTAACAAATAATCTAAAACTTCCCTTTGAGAGAAAAATAATTTAGTTGCCTCTTCTATTCTTTTTTTTGAAGGAATTGTAAAAAAATGTTTTTAAGAAAAAAGAAAGCAAGCATGAAACAAATCAACTTATTTCTTTTATCATATTTTAATTTGTTTTTTTAATAACATGAAACAGAGCCCAGAAAGGCAAACATCAGAAGTAACACAATTAATTATGACATCAATAAACAATTCAGCAGTTCTGAGAAAATATTCAAATGACCTTCCCGAATAAAATGCCAACAATGTATATTAAGCATCTGTAAGAATCTTTTTTCTAAATAGTTAACATGCCAAAAGCATTCAAGCAGATTGGGTACCCATGTTAATTGAACAGCAAGGTTATTCCCATGGATCACAGAGCAAAAGAATATGTTAAAAGAATACAAGCAGCACACCTAGGAAAAGGAGCCAAGCACAGTAAGGAAGAAACTAATAACATGGAAAGAAGACTGAATGGAGTCAAGCTGCTTCATTTTACTAGACTCTGCTTTCATGTGATATGAAACTGGTGGTGCAAGGAGCTAGTGCATAGAAAGGGCAGGAGGCAAGGAGTTCTGGTCAAGTCCAGGGAGTGGTGGCCCCTTTTGGCAGCATCCTGAAACAGTCAGGAGATGTAAAAAGTGTTGGTGTGATGGTTCTGTCCCACCGAACAAACCAGCCACCAGCGAGAAAGGGCGTTTCACGCCTAACCTGCATGATTGCTCCCTGTTGACGGCTCCAGAATATGATTCAGGACAACTCCTCTGCTACAGCATGACTTCAGGCTGGTGGGTGCCAAGCAGATCTGGGTTTCAGGAAATGACCTTTATTACTCCCATAGACCATTTTCCCCAAAAGGACTAGAAGAGGGTTCAGGGAGTGGGCTAGAGCAATTCTGCACCAGTTACACTGTAGAGAGGCAGAAATCCACAGCGTCCTTACTGTGGAAACTTTCCCACTTTCTCCTGAATGAAGGCAGCCAAAAGTACTCCGTGCAAGCACCAACATGTAATAAGCCAATAAGCCAGTTCTGGTTTATTTTGCACAGGCATAAGCACCTCTACAAGGTATGAAGCAGATACAAGTTTTCAGTTGAATTATCCTAACATGATATTGGGAATAACATTCACAAGGTGAAACATTTGATCTGCCCTTTGCTAAGTTTAAAACTGTAAACTTTGGTATTTTCTATGCAAATTTTGTCAATTTGCAAACCTATTACATCAAAGGAGTCACCTTCACAATTTCACGGAAGAGACAGGGACAGTAAAACCCCAAGAATTTGCCAGTTGCTTTAGATAACTAAGAAGCTGGTTCCAAATATTTTCATTCTCATTAGAGTCCCTCATTACTGGATTCACAGACTCAGCAATATTTGATATCAGGAAGTACTGTGGCCATTGACACAATTACCTTAGGTAAGTAAAATTATCTTTGATAAAACTGGTAAACTTTTAAAAGTTACCACTCTGAGACTTTGCTTCAGTTTTTCAGTTTGCTCTGGCTCTTCGTAATTGATATGCTTTTCTTCTTAGGTTATTCAGACAGAAATATGTCCCTCTATTCACTCCCATGTCAACCAGAGGAAACAACAGATGGGCACAACTTACTGTTATTAATTTGTACTGCATTGTACAAAAACATAACAAAACAGCCCAAACTATTTCCAGCTCAAATAGACAAAACAAGCAGAGGTAGGAGGAAGGAGATTATCCCTGTTTTACAGAAAGAAACAATGAAATCAATTTGGCTCCAGATTCACCAAACTGTTAGCTAAAACTGAGCCTCTTGATTCCAAGGATAGCTGGGCAAGGAAAGGTATTTTTCTCATACCAAAAGAGGTTTCAAAATTTGGACAATTTTCTCATTCTATAATGGCCCTTTCCATGTGAAAAAGCATGAATTTTCACCTGGGAATATTACAAATTTTCAGCTGACATACTAGGAAGTAAGAACAGGGGTCAGGTTCTTAGGCTGAATGAAAGGATTTGATTTTTTTCTTGTAGAGCCCTAATCTTAGTGTTAATTTGGGGTAGGATTCTTTCTCTTTTGGAGCAGCAATTTCATTCTCGTCAAAATTAGCTTGCACATTAAAATTTGAGCTTTAATGAATCAGCATTTTTCAAAGGAAAAAACAGATAGTTAAGAAATTCACAGTACTGTCTATTATGAAATACATCACATTCTTTCTTTCTACCCTCAAGTCAACAAAAGGTAATAGAAGAAAATACATGGAAATATTGTGGCCTTCCTATGCACCTTAGTAATTACATTATGCTCTGTTACTAAGAAAGTTTCCTGTCGTAGGCTGGGTTGCTATAATACCTCTGGTTTAACTGTTCATGGCCAGGAAAAAAAAAGTTGATGATTTATCATTCTAATGCCATCATTGCATTTCTCCTTTTAAAATATGAAAAAGTTATTTATATCTGCGAGGTGTGTTTCACCACATTGTTCAAATATGACAACAAAGCTTAGTGCTTTTTCTATTTCATGTGGAGCAAACATGTGTAAATACTTTATTAAAATAAAATAAAAAAAAAAAGTGAAAGCTGTTCCCTACTGATTGATTTTTCAAAGGCTCCCTAGACTGATTCAGCTACAGATGTTTGCAAAATGATTGGATGTAAAGTGGGCTTAATTCATAAAAGCAATAAAATGTTGCTTATTGACTGAACAGATGAACTAGCTAAGGGGACATAATTTGAAGTGTTCTTATTGGAAATGCTTTCAAGAAACGTAATGATAGTGCCAAAAAAAGCCTTATTAAATGCATTAGAATGAATTTTCTATAAAATATTTTAGAAGATTTGAAACACTAATAAAATTAATTTTTGAATTTTGGACTGTACGATTATGCATCTGAATGAAGTTGTTGAGACTTCTCAGAGTAAACACATTATTCACAGTTAGCAATAAAATGGTTTAAACCTACATTCAAAAAAATGTTAAGATGAAATGAAGAGAGAAAGAAATGCTTCCAGAATTCTGTCCTATCTTGCTAAGAGGACTGTCCTTTCAAGGTACTTAAAGACAGGTACTTAATCTGTATTTTCAAGCCTGAGAAACCTCAGGTATATTAAAAACAGCTCCTGGTGAGTCAGGTCATCACTCACCAACAGGGAGATTGAAGAAATCATTGTGAGATCTCTACAAGATTTCCTTTCTGGAGAACCCAGAAGTTTAAGCCCATGGATCCTGAGGACGTGGAAAGGCAGTACTAAAGCCATGTCATGTTGCTCCAGGACCTGAATGCATTCTGCTGTGATGGTTGTCATTGGCTGGGACTGAAGTCTGAGGCCAGGCTTCCCTATAGCTTCTGGCTGATTTTTAATATTATTTTAGGTAGTTCTAGTAGTCAGCCTTAAACAATGATGTTCTTAGCACTCCACCTTACTACCAATCCAGTTTCCACTTATACCCTTGCCATGAGAATTCTGGGCATCAGTCTTAGTCTGAGTTTTGAGGGACTGTTTTACCAAACTCTGCTGAAGTAGTAAAAGAAAAGGGAAAGAGAGCCTTTCTAAATCTTATGCTGGTAAGATTTCCTTCTGAAAACCTTCAAAAGCCCTTATCTCTCTGCATAAGGAACTCAAGCTCTTATTTTGGAGCTATTTCAGCAAGCGCCTAAAATTTAAGCTTAGATGAGGTACTTAAAATGAACAGATTGCATCCATATTTGTTTAAAACCTTCCCCAGGCCTTTGCACAAATATGTGTTTGTGGGGTGTAGATGTGCTAACTGCAATGGATATGACTTTCTTGTTCTGCTGGGCTAGGGTTTTCCCTTGGGCTGGCTCATGAACAATATTCCTGATGACAGCAGGGTTCTGCAGAGAGCATTGCTGGGCAGACTGGAAGTGAATTCCTTCTCAAAGAGGTGATCATCACCAGAGTGTGAGTGTCAACCTGTCTCCTGTCATGACTGCAAAAAGCATGGGGCTGTGCAAAGAGCATCCAGTTGTGCTGTCAGGAGTTGCAGACTGGGGGAGTGCCTCTTTGGAAAGCTGAGGGCCTAATGACACAGATTCCAGCATCACCTGGATACCAATACTCCAAATGTCATGTGTGGGGCTCGCAGTCTGCAGTACTCTGCAATATATAGTCAGCCCAGAGCAGAAATTTCTACCAGGATTGGATTCTGGAAACTGGTGCACTCTGTAGACAGTTCACACAACTGGAAAGGATCTGCAGAATTTAGCTCAACAGAGGCAAGGATTTATATTTTAATGAGCAATTGCCAGCTAACATATGTGTTATTCTTAATATTTTTATGCTTCCAATTTGCCACTGAACTTACAATTGCTTGCTATATTATTTATTTTAGCTTCAGAATTGAGGGTGATGATAATCTTTATGAGGTATTACATTCCTGTTGAATTTTACTGTTTGTATGGGCAAAGAGTTGATACCTTACTGAATTAAATATTGATTTACATTTTAATAGATATGTGTAGAAACGTGGAGTCATGATGTGCCATTTCAGTTACTGGCATGCACCACTTGTCTGATGGAGCTCTAGCTGAAAAGGGAAGCAAAAATACATGGGGAGCAATTCTGTTCCTAAACATACCTGTGCAGGTCCATTTGATACACCACAGGGTGTCAATACTGGTTTGATACTCCACACAGACCAGCAGATATGACACAAGATCTATAGAAGACTTCTGGACAAGCAGCYGAAGAGCAGGCAGGGTCTGGGTACTGAAGCTGCAGTAGATGCTTCTGTTTAGGAAACTGAATTGCACTGTTCATTCTTATCTGTTGAAAGAAAAGTTTGAGACCAGCATAAACTTGTACTGAAGGAAAACATGAAAAATAGCAGCAAAAAGTTTTATTTTCTGTGCTTGAGTGAAAAATGAAAAGTTCAGCCAACATCTGTGTGAAATCCTGCAATGCAAATGATCAAGGCACTAGGTTTAATTAATACAGACACTCTTATGCTTAAATTTTAAGCCCATTTTGAGTTATCTTCTCCTCAAGTTAAGCCCATGCACAGGGATTGCCTGTGCACATTGATTTAATCTTCTGTAACTGATGACAGCAGCGTGTCACTTGCATGTACCAACCAATTGCTGCATGTATAAGGGGATAATAAAGGGTGTAATTGCCAAATCTCTGTTCACAGTGTTCTTAAGGCAATAATGGACATTTAGGAAAATCTGGTGGACACACACGAAATTGTGAGCTTACCTGTGATGTCAAACTTTTTATGAGGTGGTCCTAAAGCTGAGAAGAGAGTTTTCATGGGGAGAAAAAAACAACAGAAGCAGATAGAAAAACCTGGATGTAGTCCATAACTCAAGGACAGGATGACTGAGTCCCAGTTTCTGAAGCCTTTGTCTTACCACCTATATCTGCCTTCTTTCCACTGTAAAAAAACAAAAACAAAAACCTTAGCTGATTTTGGAATTGATTGCAGCCTGTGGGAGAATGACCCATGATAATGTCCTAGAAGTACAAACAGTCCAACAAATGGTACCTTGAATTTGAGAGTCTTTGTGGTTTAATTATAGTTTACCTCACCTACTTGGTGCAGCACTGAAGAGGTTAAACAAAATTTGCCCCTCTTTCAAAATTGTGTTAATTAAAAATGTAAAACCCAAAGAAATCACAGCTGGATAAATAAAAACAGCCCAGATGGTATAGCAACAAACTTCTGGCAGGTCTTGAAGCAGACAGTATTCCTGCATATTTTATATACTAGCACAGGCTATCACTAGACCACACCAAAGATGGCTTGGGTAGAACAGCAGAATACAGGGYGCTCAAATTGTGTTTCTGCTCTTGGGCAGCACCGTTTTCAGAAATGCCTGACGAGATGCCAGGTGATTGTTCATTACATAAAGCAAGTCCCCAGGTTCTCACCTGTGAATCAACTGGATGTCTCTTCATTGAGAACAAATTCCTTCTGGTGATACCCTTTCAAATGTGAATGTATGTAGGTAAAATTCCGCCTTTCACTCTGTGCATGTGTTATCAGTCCCAGTGATGTCCTAGTGTGTATTCATTAGCCTGGTATGAAAACCACTCAACCAGGGATTCAGACCTACTTTAACGAGCTTTAGATCAAGTTCTCATGTGCAGAACTTCAGATGTCTGGCTCCAGCAAATTCCCAAATAAGTTGCTCTAACTTATGAAAAGGAATCAGGTGAAACCAGTGCTTCCCAGGCACGTCTGGCTAACTCCCTACATCCAAAAGAGTGACTCTGAATCTTCAGGGGATGAGCAATGGGGATGTCTGGTTAGATTTGTTATGTCTCTTGGGCTGCAAGACTCAGGACATTCCAGATAGATGTCCAAATCTAAGAATATCCGAACAACACTTCTGTGAGAAAAAGAAGAGAAATCTGAGGAAACATGGACATATGGCCACTAATTCAGTTTCAGGACAGTAGAAATAAGCTTACAGTTACCCTACACCTTGTGTCTTGTTGAGAGTCTCTCTCATTAATTTAGYAGCCCTGAGAGGTCATTCAGCCTCATCCCAGCTCGGTTCTCCGATCACTGGTAATTCTAATAAAATACAGCAAAGGGAGTGGAGTAGGTGGTGGCTGGATTAACAGCCAAGAGGAAAATGATTTAGGCAGATTTAAAGCTGGGCAGAGGCATGGGAGAGAGACAGTTATTGTTTGACAAGGTTAAAGTAACAGGAAATATATAGGGGAATAAATTAAAAATAGGTACATCTCTAAAACCGGACATACAGTTCCTTGGCTTCTGAGTGCTCTGAACTGAGGGCCTGTATTTGTCTTTTCAAATGCAGCACTTTCTGAGTACGAGTGTGGTAAAACCAGCGTTAGCACGATGCTGTGCCATCATGTTCTTATTGCACACCACACAAGCTATGTAGAAACAGTGTGGGAAACGCAGAGCGTCAGGGTTTGTTTGCTGTTCTCGATTCCAGACTGTGGGCTGGGCTCTGCCCTCAGCCCAGCTTCACTTCAGTGGATGGGTCTGGCTTGGAAACCCCTGCGAGGGATCCGCACAGCTGGCCAGGGTGTCTCAGCAGGCTTACCCTTGGGTACTGGGACAGACTGACCTGGCCTCGAGGCTATTTTTGTAGCTTTTGTGCAGTCCTCCACAGCCTTCATTTACATTTAGCATTATGATGGAAATTGGACTCTTTTATTACCATATAAACTCTAAACATACGGCTATATCCACCCCAGAAACTCTCATTAAGCTGTATAAGAGGCAGGAAACAATAGATGGCTTTTGGTCACAGAGCACAATGAATATTTAGGCTTTATAATTACAGAAGGGCTTTGGTGAAGGAAAAAAAAAAATCCTGAAAAGCAAAATGGCTGTTGCAGCCACAAACCTTGTTATTGCTACAGCAGAAACCAATAGCATCCATTTTGTCTAGTAACTCTGGGGTGGCTTTATTCCAAAGATGGTCTCCTGAGTGATTTGAATTAGACTTTGACTTCATGGACAGATTTTCATGCAATGCAAGGGGTTTTTTTTGTTTGTTTGTTTTTTGTTTTTTTGTTTTTTGTTTTTGTAATAATATATGTGCTGCTCTGGCAGATGTTTTATTTTCACAATTTTTTTTTCAAAATCAACACTACTGAGTGATACTGAGATGCTTTGATGGTGTAATCCTGACTGAAAAAGCCTTCTGGCACGTTGGATAAAGACTCATGATATGCGTGCTGCTGTGTTACAATAGATATACCACTGCTCAACCTCCTGTTCAGGTTGAGCCCCCACATACTTTTCTCACATCCTCTCCCGAGCCTCCCATATGGTTTCGGGAACTGCTGAGCTTCATGGGCTGACTCCTACCTTCTGTGGGGCAAAAGCAGCAGACTGAAGATCCTACACACACATATAACCACCCCCCCCAACTCAAACAGGAACAGAGACAAACCTGCATTTCAATAGAAAGAAAAAGCAGCTGGCAAGAACATGACAGACATTTCTTCCTTCAATAGATCTCCTCCTGCTTCCTTTCCACCCACCCTTTCTCTTTGGTTGCTTGTCCCTGGATCATTTGCTGCTCCAGGTGATGTTTCCTTCTATGCGGAGAATTTAAAGACTGAAGTGCCAGCACCCTCGCTCCCTCAAGTAAGAGTCTGCGCAATGTGCAAACATCTGTGTTACTGGCTGTGTAGTTAATAGGCTTGAGCAAAATCTCTATTCTCYGTCAAATACCTTGAGTGGGACTGAATCCTCACCACCTAAATGGAATATTTGCTCTACCTTGACCAAGTGGAGACAGCAGTCTCAGTGTGAGGCAGGTGACATATCCTGTATTATTCATTTTAACTAGAAACATCATATGTTGATTCCCACGGCAATGACTCCTCACTTGACTGGAAAATGAGGGAGACCAAGCTCAACAGCGGGCTCAGTTCTATGTCTTGGACTGAGGCACAGATAGATGAATTATTACATTACATTATTACGTATGTTACAAAATGATCATGGATTTCTAATTAACAAATGGTCCATGACTGAATTCTCATTTCAGTATATATTTTATATGTGTATTTATACATACACTGAAATACATATGTTAATCTAAGGTATTTGCTGAATTCTTTTTTCTGTACTGAGGCTTTACTCCTCCTTTGGTTCAAGTTCTCTTTACTGTTATTTGGCTTTGCTCGCTAGAATCATGTTGGCTTGGCTCCTTGATTGGGTAATTCAAACTGACTGAATTAGAAAGTAATAAGTAATGAGAAAATAATAATATCATGTACACAGTGCACTTCTGGAATGATTTTATTGAAAGAGCAGTAATTTATCACGGGACATCAAAAAAAGTGGAGGTTTTACAGACTTTTTGAAATGTGCATAAAGGTCATCTGAATGAAAGGGTGAAGAAACAGAGACAGGGACCTGGAATAGCAAAAAGCTGACCCTGACTGAGCCGGGAAGAAGGGGAGAAGGAGTGTTAYTGCTGTCTGGACAAAGAAATGCTGACAGCTTGCCACTGCTCTTAGTTACTTAAATCACCAGTTCAGTCTGTTTTGTGGAATTTTTAACTACATTAGAGTTAATACAATGGTACAGGTGGCATTTCATGAGAGGTCTGAGGAACAATTGCTTCTGTAAGGTGTTTCTAATATGAAAACTATTGAGGCAATAACATTATTTAACAGGCCAGCCCTGAAGAGTGCATTTGCCTCTTACTAGTGGCTCCAGTATTAGCCTATTATAGCTAGCCATAAGTTTAGACCATCTCAGGATACTGAGAGACCACACTTAAACAGCTTTTGTTAGAGCATTATTTATTCTAACACCAGGAATATGGAGCTCACTTGTCAACGTCAAAGTGCTTAGGCACAGACCTACAGAAGTCTGAGACAGCTATTTCCAGAGTACAGTACATTTTCTGGACTGATATGTCTGCTAGAGAGACAGAGCTCCTTGGTCAGATCTACAAAGGTTGTCCRCTCCTTGCAGACTGCTGGAGTCCTGATTACTTGTGTAATTTTTTCCTACTGAGAGAATCCCTCCTGGACAAAATACTTTCCATTAGGAAAAGGAAAATGATTTTTCTATCTCCTAAAATGGAAAGAGAAAAATGCTGAAAAAAGGGGAAATAACTTTAAACATATATATAATATGCATATTTAGTTTTAAACATATATATACATATGCATATTTAGTTCTGCTCTATAATTATGTGAGTTTTATAAAACATGAGTTTTTAAAAAAATGAAACTGAAGCTCTGGAGTATTTTACATTGTGTCTGGGATTAGAACTGTAGAGTGAGAAACTTCTGTCTGACCCCATTCTTATTGACAGACCCCCAAAAGCACAATATATTTTAAGTAATAGATGTTTAGGAGACTTGTCTGATGATCTCTCCTTATCATTGGACAAGAATGAAGTGTTGATCCTCATTTTAACCAGCTTTTGTTCTGCTGACACAAGATATTCCTGACATTATTTTGCTGTAGCTTAGAAGAAGCTCCACTTAAATTCAGTGGGTGGAGATACGTATCTGCATGGGTAAGGAATGGAATAGGTACCCAGCTCAGTGCAAAGATTCAAGTGCTCYGTGAGGCATACTTCTATGATACAGTATATATTGAATTGTTATAATGTAGGAGCTCTTGGTGTGTTTTTTTGTGTGAAAATCAAAGACTATTTACGGAGCCTATGTCCCAGTTCAAAATCAGAATTTGAGGTTTAGTAGAGCAGTGTAGTTTCTTTAAAAATATCTAAAAATGTGTAATYGATGTAGTCAGCACTGGACTGAAGTTATGCAAGCAGCAGATGAATCTAATTTACACAGGAAAACACTTTATATATAAGTACTCAAAATTGCTCTACAAAATGCACAAACAGCTTCAACACTGCATGTGTTCAGATGTAATGCAAACAGTGCATTTGTACAACTATCTCTTTAGCTCAAGAAATTAAATGTAAAATTAAATTGTTCAAGTTCAGAAGCTTTACACATCAAACGCAGCATCAACACTATAGCAACAACAGTTAATTTTATGTTATATTTCACAAACATCAGACAGTGCAGTACTGCTTTTTTTTCCCCTCATAATTGTACATTATGTTTCCTACTGGAACCTCCATAAGTTAGTGTGTTCTCCCAACTTAAGGAGTTCTCCAGTTACAATCAGTTGTGATATTTTTGCTGATTCTATCGATACATGAGTGATGGTTACTGCAGCCTGTATTTGAGACCTGGAAAGTCTGAGCAGGGAGCTCAGTTCACACAGAAGGGAGCAGACAAGTCCTGAGCACTCCCAGTTTCCTTTGAAGCAAGTAGAGCTGGAAGAAGCAAGGACTTCTCAAAAGGTTTTCAGCACCTTATAACATAAGGCCTTTTACTGAACAGCTGAAAGAGACTCAGCCAAAAGAAAAAAGGACAATATGGCTTTAGTAAGTGCAGTGCGATAAAAACTTTAAGACCAAGTAAATTTGTCATTTTGCATTTTGGGTGTTCCTCAAAGGACACACATAAACAATTTCTTATTAACTAGAAATGAGTCTGCACAGTACAAATGTATTCAAAGCTATATTTCAAACACTGTGCCATTTGTAAGAATTTAGAACTGGCTGTGTTTGTTCCTGTTGTAGCCCTTTAGCTTATCCAGACGTGCCCCACAGGTAGTTCTTATTCATTGTCAAAGACTTATGATGTCACCAGAAATCATAGACTAATTCTCACCCGGATTTATGCACCATAAAGCCTCTTTAGCTTTACTGAAATGGCAGTAGGGAAGGATAGCTTATTGATAGGCATTTTGTGAGCTCTCTGATGACTCAGTTTCAGCTGTGTAATGAACACTAAATTCCATGCTTATCACGGTATAAAGTCATGTCATAGCAAAGCTTGGTCAGTAAATATTTGAAGCTGCAACTTTTTCTCCTTTTCAACAGCATTTATCTGTTCCTTATGACCCTAAAAATAAGTTTTAATGCACTTTATCACTGAAACCCAAACTAAAAAGCCAAACTAAAGCAAAAGACATCTATGCCTTCAAATCTGCAAAACAGTGTCAGTGAAGTTGCTTCCAGTAAGAAAGGCTTTTGATGTCAACGAGCTGTCTTACAGGCACAAGGGGCTACAATGCTGAGTTCCATAGAGGCCCAAAACTTGTCACGCAGTTTCTCAGGCATGGTCAGGTCCAGGGTGGCATTTCAATTCACTGCCTGGAAAATTATTAAGCCACGGTATTTCATTTTCCATGATACAATCTTTGCCATCACTATCAAATAGACATGATTTTGCCAACAGGTTGGTCGACCTGGTAAGGAGGGCTTTAAACTAGGAAAGACGGGGGAAGGGGAGAGTTATAGTGCCAGGGTAGTTGGCAAAAGACAGCTCAAGTGAGGATGCCTCCAGCAGGTGAATGCAGCCAGGGAAGTGCGCATGGGATGTGGCTATGGAGGATCCTCTTGCACCCCTCCTGGAAAACCTGCATGCTCGATCACCTCTCTGAAATGCCTGTACACCAATTCACGCAGCATGGGGAATAAACAGGAAGAACTAGAGATGTGTGTGCGGTCGCAGGAGCAGGATCTCATTGCCATTCCAGAGACATGGTGGGATAGCTCGCGTGACTGGAGTGATGTCATGGACGGCTACATGCTTTTTAGGAAAGACAGGCCAGGAAAGCGAGGTGGTGGAGTTGCTCTTTATGTGAGAGAGCAACTGGAATGTATTGAGCTGTGCCTAGGGGAGGATGAAGAGCGAGTCGAGAGCCTATGGGTAAGGATTAAAGGGCAGGCTAGCATGGGTGACACTGTTGTGGGTGTTTGCTACAGGCCACCTGATCAGGAAAAGGAAGTCGATGAGGCCTTCTACAGACAGCTGGAAG
>NW_020450986.1:400321-411406 GCF_003343035.1 Apteryx rowi
CTCTTTTCAGTGGTGCCCAGTGACAGGACAAGAGGAACAGGTGCAAACTGAAACACAGACAGTTCCATCTGAATATGAGGAAAAATTTCTTCACTGTGAGGGTGACAGAGCMCTGGCACAGGTTGCCCAGAGAGGTTGTGGAGTCTCCTTCTCTGGAGATATTCAAAAGCCACCTGGACGCGATCCTGTGCAACGTGCTCTAGGTGACCATGGTTGAGCAGGGGGTTTGGACTAGATGATCTCCAGATGTCCCTTCCAACCTCTACCATTCTGTGATTCCGTGATTAAAAGTGCACCCATCTGGCTCTTACTAAGATAAATTATCAAATTAATCTGTTACTGTGTCTATATTTGAAACTGGATTTTTTTTCTTTTCTGTGAGTCACCCTCTATTTAACAAAATTGACAAGGAATGTAAGAGTGGTTTTGTAAGCAGTAACACAAATCATCCTATGAAAAAGCTGTCTATAAGAAGACTCAGTGCATGTACAGATAAGCCCAAGAGTCCCATAATGAGAATTTGTGCTGAGGCTGGAGGATGAGAAGGACACAGCTTGAGCAAACACTTCATTAGCCATGAATAATGAATGAGGTGACTGGACAAAACTGAGCACACTGTTTAAAAGGAAAAAAAAAAAAGAGCTGAACTGTCAATACCTTGCGGTGTTTGCAAGGAGTGAAATGGTTTTCTGTACAGCAGTAGGTGCATAGCGCTAGTTATTTCCCCTGCTAACCAGCAAGTCAGGTACCCTCTTGGCAAAACTTTTAAGGGACCAAATTTGCCCTTCTAAAGACAAATAGGACAGTATGGGGAGTTGACTAATGAATTCCTTTTTAGTTACCTTACCATCATCCCACATTGATTTTGGTGTATGTATGTCATAAAATAAATGACTTTAAATGATAGAATGACTCTGGTAAGTCTATGGTGAAAAATCTCAACGACTTCAGCTAAATAACTGTGCAAATTTTTATCACTGTCTACATACRGTAAGTAATCCCTCATGGATCCTGCTTGAATGTGTTTTCCATAGACTTTATCAGAGGTCTACTCACCCATATGCAAGACATTTTAGTATATTCTAAGCATAGAAGAAGCACAGAAATTGTCATAAGGGCAATTAATAGAAAGCAAAATAAATTAGTTTTATCTTGACTTGCTTTGTTTGTCATCTTGGCTATGAAATAAGTTTTCTTAACTGATGCAAATGTGATTTATAAAGAAGGAACTTAAAATTATCACTGGGGTTTACATTTTAGATCTCATGGTTCAGTTGCAACGTAAAGACCAGCCTTTGTGAGACTATAGGAGGACATATTTGCCTCACTGACATTTCCTATGGGGCATAGGACATGGCAGAAACTTACTGTGCTTAATAAGAGAGGTAATGAAATGAAACTCAGATCATTATTTAAAATGCTGTAGAGCAATGCTAATGTTCCATCATCAACCCTTTATCTTCTGTTGGTGCCCCACCCATTACAGTAATATCTGAGCATCTTATATGCTCTGTGAAAAAGGAAAAAAATACTTCCTCCACTGAAACGAGCATGGAGGTCAATAAGGCTTGAAAACCCTGATTCTTGTAACTACATTTACTGTGGTATGTACAATGGAGATCTGAATTATTTATGTGCTGATGGTGCAGGATGGCATGTCATTTCACACACCATCAGGCTCAGAAAAACACCTCTAATTAAAAAAAAAAAAAAAAAAAAAGAGGAACAGTCCATTAATACAAAACAAACAATAGACAGTATGAAAGGTCTGCACTGAAATCTGCAAATAACATTCATATTTAAGACTGGAAATCTGTGTCCTTCATATGTCCCATTATGGAGTATAAGGAAATACACATACTGGTGAAGGTATGGAAATAGCAAACTAGGAATGTGGAACAGTGATCTAGGAGAGGATATTAATAAAAATCTCGTTTAACCTGAGAAGGTGAATCTTTAGCTGCTAGAGAAAGGAAGGAAGGAAGGAAGAAATTTCTCTTTCTCCAGGAAGAAGTGAGAGGGGCTAGGATAACTAAGCCAGGCTATTTGAATACCCACAAGATGGCTTATGCAAATCTGCAATACCTGCACTTCACTCTGAAACCAGTTTTAAATGACGCTGGTAACCTAGTAATATAATTACATTACAAAACTAAAGAACTGGAAACAAATTCACTAGACATCATCCAGTTTATCCTTTAAAGAATGATGTCACCGAGGACTCTGCTTTTTTAGCTTTCCCAGTGGACTGTTGCAATACTTGAATTGTTGATATCACTGCATTTTACAAATAATTTCTCATATTTCTCACACCAAGAACCCTTTTCAAGTTGCTTAATCTTTGGGGATGACATTTTCTAAATTGGATGTCTTCGGTATTGCTTCGGGAAGTTTTTGGAGAGAAATAAAGGAAATTCAGTCAAGTTTTGCTGAACTTTTCTACAATGCCTTTGATCGGGAAATCATCATTTAATAGACAGCAGTGTTTGGGCAGGAGCAAGCTTTTGTGCCACATCTGAGAAAACACAGTTAATGTGGCCACATTCTGGCAACGACTTTGCAAAGTTGCAGTTCACTCACGCTCTGTAGAGAATTTTGATTAAGCATCTAAATTCAGTTTAGCTTATCCTTAACTAAGTAGTTTAGTTTTTCCTTAACTAAGTATGCTGCAGTTCTGGACTGCCACAGGATGGGACAGATCAGATCCAGGGCTGCAGATATAAACTGAGAACAGTGAGTTTCCTCAATTCCATGCTCTTCAGCTACACT
This sequence comes from Apteryx rowi, assembly GCF_003343035.1. Classification (NCBI taxonomy): domain Eukaryota; kingdom Metazoa; phylum Chordata; class Aves; order Apterygiformes; family Apterygidae; genus Apteryx; species Apteryx rowi. Next base: position 403,091 of record NW_020450986.1, read on the forward strand.
TATAAGAATAATTAAAATGTTCCAGATCTGTTCTCTATCTCTGAGAAGAAATGGCTATGTGTAGCTTGCATCCATATGGCTGAACTCTTTTCATCCTAAAGTGGTGGCCTTGTTTACATCGTCAACCCTGGGAACATGTTTTTCCCTAAACCATGGTTACTATCTTACAAAATGTTAGTTTCTATGAGCTAAAATTATGCCAGTGAGTGTGCCAACCCTTAAACAATATGAAGAATTGTATGCCGGTGCCTAACCCTGTGGTCTGGCCCAGATTAATTTAATGGTAGCCTCCATGATCTTCTTTGCTAGGCCTGGACAGTGGTTCTAGGTGACATGAATACAAAGAGGACAAGAGGGAGTGCTTTGGACAAGAATATGAGTCAGGAAAGCTGGCTAGACTGAAACAGGGAATGAAAATTGGGAGCAAACTGGCCAAAGTTGTTGGAAAGTGCCTGGGACTGGAAACTGGACAGAGAGTGGAAAGGTGCTGGTTGAGATGACAAGCATGACATAGGGTGGAGCTAGAGGGAGCACACAACGTTGGCTGGATGAAGAAACAAGGACAAAAACTAGAGGGTAAGGAGTGAGATTAGTTGAGGAACTTGGGGAATATAAAGAGAGTAAGGGTCTGTGGGGCGGAGCATAAGATTAGAGCAAGAGAAAGACATAGGACATGGGAATATTTCATAGTGAAGCAGACAGTTATGAAGAAAAGTAGAGTTTGGGGGCCTGGACGCCTGAAGGAGAAGCTTAAGAAATTCAGTATACAGGTGAGAAATGAACCCAAGGATAGAAAAGAGACAAAACCGAAAAGGGACAGAACTGGAGCAGGTGCTAAGGACCGGAGATGTTAGCCCAAAAGAGAATGAGATCAGACCCCCTCGAGCAGTGAGTCATTTGTTAGCAGTTGCTATGAAACCACTCTTTAATGACCCTTTCCCTAAGAGCTGGTTTACCTAAATCAACCTACTACTTCTGTTGGTTACCTGATTAGTTCAAATGGAATAACAACTCACTGAGCTTGATGCAATAATTTTTGTCCTGAGCCCATATTCTTTGTATGATCTATACTGTGCATTTTAGAAAGATAACCAATTTTGATTTAAACCCTTCAAATAACTGAAAACAAACCTGCTTTGAAGCAAGTTGTTCCAATAGGAATATTTCAAAATGTAACATTTTAATCTAAATTTCAGCTGTTACCCACYGCACTGTTACACATTTTTCTGCAAACAGTAAAGAGCAATCTACTGTCAGGAATATCTTCCTAATGGAGGGATTTATAGTGAAATCAAATGATCTTTGAACCTCCTCTTGAATAAACTCAACAGATTAATCCTTTCAATTTCTCATCATAAGCAATTTTTCCAAGTCTCATCTCTCTGCAGCGCCTTTTGACTTCATTTACTTTACACCACCCTCTCAGCATTATGGATACCAAAACTGAACAGAGTATTCCTGTAGGCTCTTACTGGTGTTATGTGGTGCTGCACCACCTCTCTATTCTTCTTTAATGCCTTTAACACTCCCTGCTTAGTCATACAAGAGTTCACCCTGGAGATATGTCCTTGCATTAAGGTTCATATTGAGCCGGTCTAGGTGAGTGCAGTGACTCTGCCCTCCAGGGCACTGCTTCATCCAGGATTATGTAACTGTAAATTGTGATTAGGGCTTCTCCCTCCCTTCTCCATCGTGCGGTTCTGTGTCTAAATGCACTTATTTCACTAGTAATTGAAGTGCCATTCTCAGGCCCCTTTGGTTTTGTTTAAAGAAATCTCATGAACAAATAGAAAAAGAACAAGGAATTTGTCTGACATGCTGGATTTGTGTTTAATATCATATAAAGATGCATATATGAAATAGAAAATATTTTTCCTTACTCAAGAGACAACTTTGCAGCTAGAAGCTGAGATATTTGCCTTCTATTAATAGTTAGCACTAAGCCATTCCAAGCAAAACCCAAATATTAATGTTCTTATTTAATTTTTTTGAGCTAGAACTTTGCCCTTATTCTACCATGAAAATATCTAATATATAATATAAATAGGTTATGAACTCTACAATTCTGATAATAGAATTGTCATTAGAATCCACATTTTTTTCTGTAGAATTGTTCACCAAAATACTGGCTAAAACTTTTCTCATCTGTTTCATATTACGGTTATCTTATGCTTTGTTAATGATCTACAGTTTTCTTTCTGGATTATTTTACTGGCCATGAAAAAAAACTGACTGGTACATAAATCTGAGGCTCACCCCTAAGGCTTTCTTACAAGAGAAGTAAAACACTTTCTCCCTTCTAGTTCTCCAGTATAGCATCTCATGTAATGAGAGATTAAATGCGTGTTAGTAGTAGTTCAGCTACTCTTACATTCTTAAATTTCTGAAGATCTCTTGGTGACCTACTGCAATAAATTTTTATCTTGTTCTAACTTCTGCCTTTGTCACCTTGTTCTCTGAAGACATGTCATCTTTATTATCAGTAAGAAGTAGATCTGTGGTAAATATTTCCCCATCATTCTTTGTGGTGAATTGATATAACAAAATAGTTTAACTATTCTGCTMTGACTTTCTCTTTCTGCATTTCTGTTTTGACTCCAAAGAGATTGAGCAGTTCCACTGACTTTGTCAAAAAAAGGGAATTTTAACTACTTCTTACTTTTTCCATCTGCTTAATTATTATGGCAACAATTACATTTTGTAGTTAATAGTATACCTTTCCTCATACAGGTGCTAACAGGGGTTATGAGTCTTTTTCTATGATTCTCACATTCTTGAATGACATCTTATGATAGTCCAAAGATCTTGACTACTTTTCTCCTTGTCACCAAGTTGTTACAGTGTAAGCACTTCTTAATCATACTTTCAACTCCTGATTAGGCATTGCTCACCAATGTGCTGCAATTTGCCAACATCAGTCTTCAGGTTATGTTATTTTTGTATACATATCTTTTAAATAATTACTGTTTAAGTAAATATTGTTGATTTAGGGGACTATGTCTCCAAGCAGTCTTAGAATCGTAGAATTTCAGTAGGATGGAAGGAGCCTCTGAAAGTCTCTAGTTCAATCTCTTGTTCAAAGCAGGACCAACTGGACCAGGTTGCTCAGGGCCTTATCCAGCTAGATTTTGAGTATCTCCAAGAACTAAGATTCCTCAGCTTCTCTGGTCCCCTGTTCCAATATTTGACCATCCTCAGAATTAAAACTTTTTCTCTGTATATCATGTGGCAACTTGTGTGCTGATTCTCATCCTTCAGTTGTACTTGATGTCTTATACTGCAGAGAAATACACTTTTCACCATCAGGTACTTGCCCAAGAAGAAGCAAAATCTGCAATGTTTTGAAGAGAAGGCCATCATCATATGAACTTCCTGAGGTTCCTTCCATTATTCTATGAGCCTATGAACTTGGGCTGTATATATTCCTGCGCTGCCATTCACAGATTCGTATTGCTTCAAGCCTGCAGGAACCATGAGATCTTCTACTGTACCACAAGTCATTCCCATGAGATACTGTCTGCCTCACCTGAGCATCTAACCAACTCCCAATTTTTAGGGACCCAGTGAAGCAATCTTCCTAAAGCAAATGCCTGTGTTCCCCATGTAGTCAACCTCCTAAACCGATCTTATTTTCTTAAGTGGATCAGATCCCAAACTACGTCTCTTATTGTAGGGTATTCTTTTCAATCATTTAATCATGTATATGAGCTCTTCTGAACGCTTTCTAAGTTTTCAGAAATCTTTTAATATTGTTGATGCTGCAATTGGGCACTTCCTTCATCTAAAATATTCCCTATTTAAACAGGCAAATAGCTGGTTAAGACCCAGTCCATTAACACATTCAAAAGGTCATATATATCAGCTGGCTTTTAGAGGTGTAAATGATTGGTGGTATTAACTTTCAAATTCTTTCTATTTAATTATACACACCATTTTGTCACAGGGAAGTACTTTTCTCAGTATCTTAGAAACTATGCCTTAAAATGTCTGAGCAGTAAAGAAAAAAAAAAGACAAAATGAGCAATCACATTTCTGGGAAGCAGTTAATAAACACAGTATAATGCTTCTGATGTAATTGTGAGGGATGGACAAGAGATGTTTCAAGAGATCTCTCACCAAAGGAACCCTTTCAAGAAACAAGCTTGGCATGCTGCAGCTCCAAAAAAATTAATATGGCAGAATAAAACCCCGAAAGAAGACAAGAAGGAATCATGGATATAAAAATGAATGTGTAGGAGCCAGATTATATATCACCCCTGTGCAGACAGCCAGGTGTGGAGACACCAGCAAGAAAAGGCTGACCTTTCCCATTCTGTGAAYTTAACAGATGACCAGTTTCTCCAAAGGTCTCCTGAGATTGAGCTGCTTTATCCTTGTCCTTGTCCTTACCAAGTGGTGTGTATTGAAGTGTATCATTTGTGGGTTTGTACTTTTGTAAAAAGAAAAGAGAAACATACTCCCAAAGCAGCTCAGCGAACTCTCATGAATATTTCCACTTTTAATGACATTGTGATTGATAGAAAAAATGCCAGCAAATGATGACTCAAATGGCAGTCCTGCTGACTCTTGGTAGCCCTGATTTTATGAGTAGTAGTCTTTCTTATACTCTATGACCAAGAATCCAAAAAACTCCTTCTGCATGGCCAGCTCTTTCATCCTCTACTTCAGCAACTAGCCCCTTGATACTCCCTTTAAGCTCTCTGCATCATCCTGTCCCCCTCCCTGTGTATTTCAGCTCCAGCAGGCACACACTTGTCCCTTCTGTAGCTTTTCCTTTTGTGCCTGGTTCATCTCAAAGAACCACTGGATTTTTTTCTGCTTAGATCATCTGTCACCTCCTGCCTTTCCCCAAGACTTTGACAAATTCAGTCACCATCTTCAACCTCTTATCCAGGAAATGAAAAGGTTAAGGGCTACTTCTAGCCAAAAGGGTGGTGCTCACATATTTCTTCAAACCTGATTGACCTATACCTGCTCTTCATCTAGGGTAAAGACCTGGGGCTCCACAGAGCAGCTTCTTACCCCACCACCAAGAAGTCAGAAGGGGACAGAAGGCTGCAAAAGGAATTGTCCCTACCCATCTCCTTCATCCCCACCTCGCTGAGCCACTCTAAACAACATTGAATTCTCTAAACAGTGACTGCATACTGAGCTGCTCCATCCTCCACAAACAAGGATAATACAAGGATGAAGTAAGGAGTTGTTTCTCCAAGGCAGGGGACAAACTGTTCCTAAAATCAGTGTAGTACCCAAGTAATGTGTTACCGCATAAGATTTTTAATGCAACAATTGTGTTATTGCTGAGACAGACACTGACAATAATAATACCTATAATCCAAAAGCCATATGAAACTTGTTCACTTACGGTTTTGGTTACAGACTTGTAAGTCCTGCAGTTGGAAAGATATCTGAACATTTTAAAGCAAGATGGGGATCATTTTTAAGTGAGTTCAGTAACCTACAATGTCACATGGAAACAATCTGATACATGTAATTTTATTTCAAAATAAGGCAATAAGTGGCAACTTCCATTGTATCTTGCTTTCAGCTGTTAGATAGGACACATGGCAGGTAGTAAGGTGAGCCACTTCATGTCACGCCAACTTGAAACATTTTGTGTACAAAATGTTTTGTACACAAATGTTGTGAACATTTGTGTAAAAGCCGACCATGAACTGAGAGCTGAATGGTCCAAGAGGGGCAACTTGGAGGCCACATGGTGTTTCAGGGATCCCACTGCCTCTGGCCTCACTCCCATCCCTCATGAGGATCCAGAGGGTCCACAGCTGTACAGAGCTATGTGCAGGGTCAGGAGAAATTGTTTGGCTCTTGGAGCTGTATCAGCTGCTTGAACACCCGCTCCACCTCCACTCCAGGGACCACTGATGGGGCCAGATGGAAGCAATTTCTCTGCCAGATCTGACCCATGGGCTGTATTTTGAACTATGCTGACTTAGTTTTAACAATGTTTAGAGAACAATCTTCTGCTCAGTAAGGACTAGTAGAGATTTGACCAGTAATCTTAAACTCCTCACTCTTTCTAGTTATTTATAACAACCTATTAATAGGAGTGTTTGGAAAGAAGGATCTTACCTTTATTTTCATTATAATCCATAGTGGAAATTTTCTAAATTCAAACTTATTGAGACTCCTCACATCCTGTAACTAATTCTAGTAGCTTTAGAGTTCCCCATTTGGGACAAATCCAGTATCATTTCTGTTTGGAGCATATCCGGGCTCATTTCTACTGGGGGACCCAGAAGTTTTCCAGCATCCCCAGCCGTGACGCAGACYCATTTGGGACTGCTGCCTTAAGGCTGGCCATACTCTAGATTACAGAGKTCCCAGGCCTGGGGTAGGCCTTCCAGAAATGCAGACAGTTTGGCTTGGAATCTTGCCTTGGATTCAGCAAAACTTTATCAAACCCAAGCTGTTTTGAATGAAATATTTCATGCTCAACCAACTGGCATTTTCAGGAAATCTTTGAAGCAGAAAATTTCTGACCAATTCTATCTGTTAACATAATATCAGGCCTTTAGTGAATGCTACCTAGTGTCTTCTGAGTTATGGAAGTGTTAATTCCCGTGAAACATCTAATGTGAAAAACAAGCACCTACTTGGTATCTGGTTTTATTTAATGATCATTATGTAAGCTGTCAGAGTACAGTCTCCAAAATTAATTAATATTCAGATCCAATAGGCTGGTCCTCCAGTTTTTGCACAATGAGATTCTTTCGTCCTGGTGGATGGCAGCTGGATTTGGAGAGAAGGAAGCCTCTATTTCAAAGGAATACACCTATTTGCTAATGAGAAATATGAATGGTACGTAGTATGGAGATGATAGAAGATCAAAAGTCAATCAAAAAGGATGATAGGCAASATAATAATTCCCTCAGCAATTGCCTCTAGGGCACTGTGCTCCCAGGGCAGTTTGAAAGCTCRTGTACCTGTGACTCAAAATGGGACCATCCTGCAGAAGGTTTCCACACTTTCAATGGAAGTGGACTAAAACCATGTCCATAATGTCCATAAGCTTCTGATGACTGAAACCAACAACCTGTATGCAAATACCAGGAGTATCAGGAAGAAAGAAGCAAACATGTACTGTACACCTCTATATGCAGCAGTAAGGAACATTTTATCCCCAGATTTGTGTACTTGTAACTTCTGTTTCGTCAGTATTAAGGGTGAGCTTACAGAGTAAATAATGGGAGAAGATAACCTGTGCCTAAGTCTTACATATATGATTCTTATTAACATGATGAACTTTTAAAGAATATGAAAGCATAACAATAAGTAAAGACTATGTTCTGCTGGCACTAAAATCAAGCAGTATTGTCTTCTAAATAAATATTTTAATTAGGATGCTTCTTTTATGGATGATGCAAGGTCTCTTGATATTTACAGCATTTATAAAAGGTTAAACAATATACATTAACCAGATCATTTGCCTCGTCTTTCACCGTTCTATTTGTTTTATTGTTCCTATAAAACATGATTCTCTGGGCAGTCTAGATGGGTGAACAGTGTGAAATACTGCTGGCCACATATCACTTCCCTCTTAATCTGAGATATTTCTCTCTGGAATGGTAGGTATGAATTCTCCTGTAAAGTACATGAGCATGAGTTAGTTATTTTGTTTGTTTTTTTAATTTGTTTATCAGTGTGCTTTTGTAGTAATCCTCACAGCAAAGCAAAGGAAGACAAAATAAAAAAACAAGCTAAGAACTTTCATTTACTGAATCAATTGATTGAAATTGAACCAATATCTAATACTTTATTTGGTTTCAGAAAAGAAAGCTAGAAATGTAGTCAAAATTAAATCTGCTACCTAAAGGGTGAGAGGCCATGTAGGCATCCCAGTCCTGCTATGGGAAAGAAAGATAAAAGGAATGGGAGAATTGGGAAGGAAAACGAATTCTGAAATTTCTTGAAGGGATGGCAGAGGTTGTTGTGTAAAATGGAGCAACTGCTGGAGGTGTTGCTAAACTGGCTTTCTAAGGCTACACCTCAAGAAAAATAAGCAGCAGGACCCCAGTATTTTGGAATCTATTATCCTAGGTAACTGGCTTCTTTGCCTGTGCGTAACACACAGGTGGTGGAGGAGCCAACAAGGAGAGGTGTGCTGCTGGACCTCATACTAACAAACAAAGAAGGACTGGTGGAAGATGTGAAGGTTGGGGGCTGCCTTGGCTGCAGTGACCATGAGATGGTGGAGTTCAGGATCCTGCGAGGAGGCAGCAGGGCACCAAGTAGGATCGCAACCCTGGACTTCAGGAGAGCAAACTTTGGCCTCTTCAGGGACCTACTTGGAGG
>NW_020450986.1:413171-419577 GCF_003343035.1 Apteryx rowi
GTGCCCAGTGACAGGACGCGAGGCAATGGGCACAAACTGAAACACAGACACTTCCATCTGAACACGAGGAAAAACTTTTTCACTGTGAGGGTGACAGAGCACTGACACAGGTTGCCCAGAGAGATTGTGGAGTCTCCTTCTCTGGAGATATTCAAAACGCGCCTGGATGCAATCCTGTGCAATGTGCTCTAGGTGACCCTGCTTGAGCAGGGGGGTTTGACTAGATGATCTCCAGAGGTCCCTTCCAACCTCAGCGATTCTGTGTTTCTGTGATTTTGTGAAAAGCCAGGTAAGATAGGAAACAAAACCACCAATATTTAAACACATGAAAACAACCAAAAAAACTGTACCAGATGACACCAAACAATAATACTAAAATTTAAAATAGCTGTGGTTAGTTCCTTGGTGGAGTAAGGCACATAAGTATATGGTGCTGTATCCTTTCCTGCTAGTACTATTCCATTGCTTTAAATATACCCAAAAAGGACTAGGTGCTAGAAACACAGACTTCATTGTGCCATGCACCATGATTTCCAGAGTCACTCCTTGTCCACTTTTGCTTTTTAGGTCTTCAGGAAGGAGGAAGAGTGAGAAAACGGATAGTAACATCTGTCTTCTTTTCTAAGCAGACTCATTCTTTAAGAAAGCAAGTACATTAGATGGTTCTTCCCCAGCAGAAACTGGGAGTGCTGCTGAAATGGTCCCATTAGATGCAGGACCAGGTAATGCTATGGTGACTGCTGTTCCTGAGGAAGGGACCTAGCATGAGTGCAGYGTTGCAGACATTTTCTGCAACCCTCCCTGCAAGGTACCCCTGCAGGGTAATGTTAGTTTAGCAAAGAACCAGAGCTCTCTAACACACCTAATCCCCTAACTAGGAACCCCTACTTGTATTTACAAGTTCAATAGGATGAAGTTCCGTATTATGGCACATGCTCATCTGAAGGACATGGGGTTTTGTGGCTACACCTACCCAAACTAGGGCCAGGACATGGACCCACATACTGACCTGTCCATACTGTTAAATTGCCAGTATCACCCCTGGCACGCCTTTGGTATGAGCAACATAGCACCCTGCAAACAGCACAGGTAGCAGGGGCCGGGCAATGGGAAGATTGCATTTGGCTGTTCTGTTTTTGGAAGGTAAGAGAGTTTAGCTACAAAAGCATGAGAAGTGCTATGGGTCTCAGAGCTAGGAGACAGTCCCTGGACTAATCTTTTTACTAGTATAGGTACAACTGTGTCTGAGAACTGATGAAAAGAATTTATCTTGGTGACTCACACCAAAGCTCTTTCCTCATAATAAAAAATACATGGAATAAAGCAACAGCAGAATCTGCATTTTAAAGGTAGACCGGTTTGCTATGGGTGCTTTTGCATCTTCGCATGGCAGCCATCAGAAAGCAAAGATTTAAGGCAGATTCTTAAACCTGGTATGCATATTTTAGGGAGAAATGTTTTTTGTTGCAGGTACCTGAGTATGCATCTGGTATCACTGTGTTATGCACATTGCTAAGGCTGTAGCTGAATGAAGGGGTTTTTGAAGTAAATATGCTAAAAAGATATCACTAATAGTATACTTCAAAAATGCAATATGGTTCCATGCCTTTCCAGAAGCAATATTGTTCAGAAAGTCTGAACCTTATGAAAGGAAAGGTTATTGTTACAAATTGTACCAGAATCTCTTGTTGGATCTGAAATGATTTCAAGCCACCTGATACTGGTAGCGTCCAAATGGAATTTCTAAGTACTTTATTGCATGTTTCTAGGTTTGTTTTTTCCTGATATATTTCATTAAGTGATGAAATATTGCTTTACAACAATACCCATCTTTGAAACAGCAGGAGACCTTCAGATTACCTCAGAACTACATCTCATTATTGAGGCTCATGCCCTGTTTCTGTCCAACATTGTAGACATTTGTCAGTTGACCAAAATTCGCTCACAAGTTCTTCTTCTAGACACCTGTGCTCAAAACCCAGATATAGAAAAAAAACCCTAAACAGCTTCAAACAGCTCTTTTGCCTTTACCTTGGATACCTAGATAATGAAATTACATATCCATCCTTAATGCTTAATCTGTTATAGATTCCCAGTTAGAAAAGTTTTTCTTCTGTGCGGAAGGCCAGTGGTTAAGACTCAAATGCATTTTTGACCCATCAGTGCCTGAAGCCTTGCTAGTTCTTGGTGCTGGTCTTTCAATGAGTTTTCAAGCTCCTTTTCCATCAAAGGCATTTGTCTGGAATACAGCCTAATGTATCCTCGGTGCATTCAAACGAATGCATTTGCAAAGCCAGCGTTCCAATATGGGTACAGAGCAATTTTCACAATTTGATATGCACTTAGCCCACTGCAGAAATTACCCTGGATCGGGAATTCAGTCAGACATTTCCCTGGCCATATTGTGGTATATCAGGTCTAGACATTGACTCATGCACTAAAGGTAGAGGTCAGGCCTGCACAACAAATTCTGGCTTGCCAGCATCTGTTAGGTGTTGTCACAAAGCGTGATTGTCATAACTACGGCAACATAAACTGCTAGCAGAGACATGATTGTCTACAAGCTGTGTTGGGACAGTTTCTGTAATTTAGGGAAAAAGGCATAAAATGAGCCACCAAAATCATAGTTTTACCAGTCTAAAGTATATGGCTTCACATGCTTTTTAAGTGTAGGGGATGTATCAGGTACGATACTAGGAAGCTTTACAAATAAAGTCCTTCCATTAATTTGTAAACATATTCATGTGAAAATGAGCATGTCTCCAAGATTTGGTTTACTTAGTTTTTCCAAAGCCATTAGGTCAACATTTTCTTGAAAGACTGACTTTCAACCTCCTTTTGCCTTCATGTATTATCTGAGAAATGTAGATCATAGTAGTTTCCTACTTGGTAGGAGTGTTTTGTATATATATTTATTGAAAAAGTTGAGTTTCTCAGATACCTTAAGTACACAGAGCTTTATTTTGAAAACAGAAACACTTTTCTGTTCAAATTCCTTGCGAAAATGCACTTTTTGATAAGGCTTTTTGACTAAGAGGCTTTCAAGTTTTCAAGCATTTTCAGGCATGGGAAGGAAGGTGGGTTCAGGAATCTGACATGTCAGGATGATGTATATGCTTTCATTTATTATTATATAGAATGTAGAAAAGATTTTTTTTCCCAAACTTGGATAAATATTCATAGCATTAAATGAGAACAAAATGTTAGTTTGAATTTGATACCATCTCTATGAAAATCTGAAATTCTATTCCTTTCTAAGTACAGCCTTGACCACATATTAATGGAACAACATACATATAGAAGATCTGGCAAAGTTTCTGTAATTTATCAGAAAACTTATTTCAAAATTAATTAGAAAGAAGCATATGTTACAAGCATACCACACTGAAGAAAAACATATTTGGACCCTGAAGTAAGACCCCAGAAATAGTAAATCAAGGCTGGGCTTTGTCTCTGAAAAACACGTGTGTTTGCAAGATCCCAGGTCAGCACTCCACCTACCAGTCCTCTGGCAGGGCCTGGTTTTGGGGCAACTGCCCCACCCAGCAGCAGCCTTAAGCTCCTGTCATGCCCATGCTGTGCACCTGGGGGATCAGGGATACAAAGCACACCCCTGTGGACATGTGAAGTTGCAGTCCAGATCACTTAAGTACTTCTCTGATGACATACAATCCCGCCATACTTGGGTCTTAAAGTGGAAGCAATGACTAGATTAGGTCTTTATAGAGGGGTACCACAATAATTAATGAGTGCTTTGCCTGCTATAGTATAGCTATTTAGTCACTCATGCTCAATTGTAATAACAGTAGTTATTACCCATCAGTTGAGTTGTTAAACTGTTGCAGTGTGTATTCTTACTCTGACTCACTTTGAGGCAAAATATGATGGCTTATTATGGTTTAAGCTTAGTAGCATGATTATGCAATTGACTCAGCTGAAACAGCTGTAGTAACCCTAGCAGTAACAGCTGGGGTGACTGAGCTAATCGACAGTAACTAGGTAAGACACTGTAAGTCACATTTGATCATGGATTCATACCCTTTATTTCTGCTCCTATAGTTTCTACTTTCACAAAAATACCATGGTGCATCCTGCAGATGGTGGGAAGGAAGACTTCTGTTTACTGTGGATTGAGAGTTTATGACACGGGAAGATAAAGAAAGACCCCACTGTTTCAGACCAAAGTCCAATTAAGCTAATATTCTGTTTCTATCAGGAGCTATTCATGGACATCCAAAGAGGATAAGACACCAAGGCATGGACTCAATTATACTTTCCCTGGCGTAATCTTGAGAATATAAACTTCCTGAGTCAGAGTTTATATTTCAGACGCAATGTTTCCTGACCGTGACTGACTTTCTCCTCCATGAATTTGTCCAGTATCTTTAGGATCCCCATTCATACCTTTAGCCTCTATTACAGTCTATGGCTGCAAGTTCCATTATTTTAAAATGTGTAGTGCAAAAATTATTTCTGTCTGTTTGTTTTGAAGTTGCTGCTGCATAATGGCACTGAGGGTCTCTCTTTTATGTTTGGAGAGATGTTAAAAATCATGGGGGCTTATGCATAGGGAATCAAGGATGCATTCAGCTTCACAGCCCTTTTGTGAAAATGGAAGAATAAAGGTGATTGGAGAGAACACATTTATTCAAGATCCTGGTATAAATTGTCACATTGTATTTCCTGAACTGTGCTTTATTGGATGACTTTCAGAACAATTAGCAGAGCAACTTCAAAACTTTTCAACTTGCTTTAATATATATGCCATTCAACTAATGTTAACATTTCAATATATTGCATTTATTATGAAGGAAGTACCCTAGAGTGTTCCTCTCATGAAAGACCAAAGAACAGCTAATCAAATTATGTTACCATATTGCCAGACAGTTTCAGTGCCATGACCATGTTATGCCAAGGCAAGTGTATGAAGGTAAGTCCTTTTATTGCACACAGCTCTCTGACATGTATCGAGGAAGGAAAGAACAAAGTGCCATAGCAGTATGCAAAGGCAATGGACGAGGGATATTAATACACCTTTACACAGTAAGAGATTAAGTGTTATGTATCAGCTTATGTATCAGCTACCGATGAGGGGATACATCAAGGAAAAGCATTGCAAGACATGAAAAATTAAGATGTTAACATGTTTGTCTTATGATCTATATCCCTCTAATCACCTTTTTCTATGTTTCTACCTTTTCCCTCTACTTTATTATTAAAAATCATGTTTTTATTTCTTACTTGCTACCTTGAAACACCTATTATATTTTTAAATAGGCAGCAATGTAACCTTACTTCAGCAAGCATTTTAGACAGTCATTTTATACCATCCTCATTTCCCTTCAGCCATTAGAATTGCCAGTACTAAGAAAGCAAGTATTTTTTCTATGAATTTTTTATTTGTAAAAAAAAGAAATAATTTCCATCAAAAATATTGCTGAATATTATTCTGTTTTTAAAGATTCTGTAATTTTAAATGCTATAAAAGTGATAAAAATAGCAAATAAATTAAGTGCAAAATGTAACAGATTAATGTTTTTAAAATTCACTGAAACCTCTCTGACATGCTGAAGTAATCTCTGTGAAACGGCAATGCCTAATATTGCTTGCCACAGCTACTCAGAATGCTTTTGATACCTACTGGTGAATTTATATTTTACCCCAATAAACAGAGACAGGTTCAGTGACATTGTTTTAGTTTCACAGCAAGTTCAGTTTCGTTTAAGTACTGATTTTTTTTAGTTCAATTAAATAACTTAAGCTTACATAATTTGCTAATTGATACTGTTTAAAGGAGCTTTGTTATGTTATAGGCAATTGCAAAATATAGAAATTGATCAATTTAGCTGCATTTTGCTACTGAGTACCATACCAATAGCACATTATGGTTAAAGCTATATTATCTCCAAGTTTGCTTTCAAAGTTATATGCTTATGTCAGCTACATTATTTTATGGATTTCCACAGACTTATTTTGTTTCCATTGTCACCTTATGTCTGGAATTCTTCTCTTATATTCATTAGCAAAACTTGCTTTGTTCGCTAGTTCTACAAAATAAGTAAGGTTTTCTATCACTGCAGTGACACCTGCTGTTGAAAGCAACTTTGTTAATAGCTCAAAGGTGTAAGAGAATCCTTTTCCTAGCAAAGATTGCCTTAAGAYCACAAACATCCGGGAGCCTTCCTCACATGCTAACCTGGGAGGGGGAGAGGGAGGGCAGGGGAGGGGAAAAGGGGAAAGGGAAGCAAAGGAAAGGGGAGGGAAGGGGAAAGAAAGGCAAGAGAAGGAGAGAGAGAAAGAAAAAAGAAAGCAAGATAAAGAGAAATAAAGAGAAAAAGAAGAAAAAAGGAAGAAGGAAGAAGGGGGAAGGGAAGGAAGAGGGAGAGAGGGAGAAAGAGGGAAAGAG
>NW_020450986.1:419637-442910 GCF_003343035.1 Apteryx rowi
ATCATTTTTGCAGGTATTAAAGGTTACATATGAGTTCATGTATGGCTAAGTAATTTTTTGGAAAAGGACTTGATTGAATATAAATGTGTTTTCAGATGTTTCTTGGCCATGGACTTCCTACATAGATCAGAACTAGAGAAATAATTCTTCTGCACTAAAGACTTTGGTTCATGCATTGGCACAATTGCTAAGGTTAATTTCTCAACCTCAAAATAGTGACTTTTCAAATTCACTGGATTTAGAAAAGTTCAAAGTACCTATGAAAGCAGTGAATAGAGAAGTGAAAGATCTCCATGTTATTTTTTTCTTGAGGAGAAACATTTACATTTTCCAACTTTTTTAAAGAAAAATTAAAGCATTCTTTGATATACATGTATATATAGTACATATAAATGTTTCAGTGCCAGCTAAAGAAACTATAACTGCATGGTTGCATACAGAAAAATGCTTCAATAAACCACGTGTAAGTAGAATATACAACCAATGGATTTAAATCTATATATACAGTTTGTGTGTAACAGAATTCCTGTGTGCTAGCATACATAAAATATGAGCATCACTAATAAACAGCAGCTGGAGTATATAGCAAGCTGGATCTTTGTGTAGAATATCTTTAAGGTGTTTTTGGCACAACTTCCAGGACTGTCTTGACCAACACTTTCCCAGATGTGTAGGATTATGGGGTATATCTGTTGGAATCTCTCAGGAAAGCACTTTAATTCACAGCCACACCTGGGCTGGATATTGCAATCAGCTCCCATTTTCCATTTACAATTTTCCTACCCCATTCATTTTAATTTCTCTGTTTTCTCCCTTATCACTTAATATATTTTCCTCATTATTGGCATCTGGGCTGTGTGTTCTAACACAAACACTGAAAGACCAAATCAAGATTAAAAAAAAAGAGCAAAAATATTCCCATTTCAGATGGAAGAGCAGATGGAGCTCTTGGCACTTCAGAGGATTCAAATTGACCCTCTGCACCAAGCTCAGGGAAGACAGACTGTCACTGCTGACTGGGAAACACTAAAGAGACCTGTTTTCCCATCGAATATACAGTAGCATTTTCTAATTCTTTAGCTCTAAGCTATGCATGGCCATGAAAGAGCAGCTGATTTTATCAGATTAGACTATCTCATATCTCAGGAATGCTCTTCTCTTACTTTCATATCGAAATGGATAATGATTGGTCTGAATCTGGGATATAACTTTGATTCTACCATTTTCTTATCAATGCCTGAGAAGGGCTGTGATTAAGAGGTGACTATGTCCTGCCTCTTCCTCCTCCCCCCACCCCCTTCCTGCTTCTTGTTAATTTTAGCAGCCATAACACCATCATCTGGCAATTAAAATACTCTGAACAGAAGGGACTAGATCTTCACCTGATACAAAAGGATTCAGCTCAGCTGACCTCATGGTAATGAAACCTGCCCAGAGCAGTTCATGATCAGGCCTGAATTCTCCAGACCAACCCATGCATGTTTGCAGAATAACCACCTCTCCCATGCACTACATACTATGTTGGTTGTCTATACTTGGTATTACTGTAATAAGCCTTTAATAAGCTTTGGGGAGTATTTTATGCTATTCCACCTTGGTTATAGCATTATTTCCTTAGACTGATAGTCAGTATGAAATGTGTGGCTAATAATTTATTTCTAAGTGCTGTAAGTGTAACTTGAAGAAGCCCTTTTTTATGAATGGGAGAAGAGAAACTGTGCTTTGGATAAAGCCCTTCCTGAAGAAATAGGGCAGACACAAGTGATATAAAGGTTAGCAAAACCCATATTCTTTTAAAAAGCATCAAAGTTTAAACTGAGCTTAAAAGTCTTTTAAGACTGGCATAAACCAGAACCATGCAAAAGGCTCAGGTAAGGCAGATTCAGACATCCTCGCAGATTCCTAGAGCCTTCTCCAAGACATTTCCTAGCTTGGTACTTTCTTTTCTCCTCCCTGTTTTTGTGACACATGATAGTGTTTATGACCTTTCTACAGGTTTGTGCAGAAAAATTCTGGCCAACAAGTCAACAGTTTTGAATTTGTTTCCTATGTGAACAAAATGTTTCTAGTGCTTGACCTGGCCACCCAAAAYGTCTTTTTTCTCTAAACCAGAATGGAGGATGAGTAAGGGAATAGGCATATCTACATGGGAGTTACAGAAACAGTAAAATATTGCCAACGTTTTAAAAAGAGCTTTCAATGAAATGACCTATGTTAAGTCCAGCGTGGTAGGAACACCCTGTGACAGTGTGGGAATTGTCAATGCTGTGAGAATTGTTAATTCTCCATTGAAAAAATGTACAACAAAAGGAGGACAAACAGCATTTGGCAATTACTTGAGTATTGTTTACGGGCTGGGGATTCTTCACTCATGAAAGATAGACTGAGCATAGCAACAGTGTTCCGAAACACTGTGTTCAGTGTGTGCCATTCCAAGGCAAACACAATGGACCAAAGACCTTGCATTGCAAGACTGTCTTCCCCACAAACATATCTCAAAATCTTGGTGCAAGTTGATCAATTCAGAACATGTTGTTCTTCCAAGAAATGTTTATGAGCATTTTCAAAGAGAAGGTAGACTCTGAAAAACAGGGAAATGCTTCTCCCCTACCTTCAGGGAACTCTACCCAGGAGGTGCTGAGAATCCTCTTCCGACCATTCCCAGGAGCACCAGTCCCCAACACTTTCACTTCTTTGCACACTCTCTGTTTTCTATAGTGAAAGTCCAAATAATCACTGACTTAATTTTAAAAAATTCTCTGAGAAAAAGCCACCAGTCTCACTCTCTGTGGCATGGTGGATGCCATGGCGGATGTTTTACAAGAGGCACTTGCATCTGATGGCACTGCTTCCCCCGGCAGGAGCTGCAGAGCCACATCATACCAAGACTCCTCTAGTAAAGCTCCAGCTATCATCTAAAATGTGCTGAGAGTCCTCATGATTATTTAAATCCAAAATCAAATGCCAGAGCTGCATGAAAAATATTTTCCCCTATATTTTGTCAAAACCAGGAAAATAAAGAAAAATCATACACWCTATTAAATGTTTAGCAAGCTGAATTTGGCCCTTTTATTAGTACAGCTATTAGCTGTTGCTAATGTAGCCTGGATTTCACATGAAATGAAAATATAAACTAAGTATTCCGCAAGCAATCCCACTGTACCTGGATTTTAATATTAATTTAATTTGATAATTTACCTTTATTTTTCTCCAAAACAGTGACAAAGATTAGAGTCTTGAGTAACATTTCATTTTTAAATAGTTATTTTTCAGTTTTAAGAGGATATAAAAGCATCTGAAATTATGAACATCATTTGCCACTCAAATATATTTTTGTGCCAAGTTTTGGTATAAAGCAAATTTTCAGCTGAGTGACAAACCAATAAATATGTGGGCTTACAGTAGCTCTTCTGAGAAACTGAACTTCAAAGGATGTCTTTATAATACTAACAAAAATGTGCTAATTTTTATGCTTATTTTTCTTTCTTAGTTTGTTCCTGATGGTTAGGAAGTTGATCGTTCATTTTTCTACTGCCATTCACACCAGCTGCTATAAAACAGCTATAAAAATACTCCCAGTGCAGATCTTGACCGTAGATCACTGTACCTAGACCCAGCTGCAGATGGATGGAGCAGCTGGTCCAGAGAGGTGCTGTTCCTGACTCCCACACACACTTGGTCATGATGCATGAAGCAGCACAGTTGCTCCCCAGCCACAATTCCCATTCAGTCACAGATTTATGAAGTAATGAGCCGCCTACCAGAAAAAAACAAAACCAGCAGCTCTCCAGCACACTTTAAACAAACACCCAAGAATATTCCATAATTATAAATAACTGCAGCTCAGCCATCAGATGAATTGCTAATACTTTTTTACATAACTGGTTAAATGGGAAGCAAATACAGTAGAGCAAGGAAAGAAGGAAATACACCTTTGTAGGGAGACAGCAACATAAAAATTGGTAATCATTTCTCAGGGCACATTCTTAAAAAAATCACTCTTTTGATGGTTGGTGGGACTGTTTTGCAATCATTTATGAATATTTCATGTGAGCTGGCTATTCTGTAATTACTGTGTGAATATACCAGCTTATTTTTACTGTAAGTATAAGAGAAACAAGCAAGAAGAATGAAGAATGGTGCAAGATAAGATATGGAGCCTGTAATAAATGCTAACAGACTGTTGAGAGACAATGGACAGCCTACAAGCCATGAAGATTCAAACTTCTGACTCTGGGCACAGAATGTTATTTTATACTAGCCTGGGTATAGCTGGGGGAGCTGTTTGGACAGAGAGACACTTTCTGTGAGATGTTTGCAAAATAGACCTGCCTGCTCCACCAGCTTGAGACGATGGGAGTTTTGGTGAGGATGGCACGCAGAGAAGGAGCTTGTTGTTTCTAAAATTATTTTCCTCTAGATGTTTTGATTCCAGTTTTAACAATTGTTTTAAGAAAACTGTTTAGTCACCTTGGCTACCAAAATTTGGGCACTTTTAAATTCTTGAATAATATCTCTCAGCTGTATCCTGATACCACACTAAGGCATCACATTGGTGGAAACCACTGTTCTGCCCTCACTACTCTTGGTAGAGTTTTGATGTAGAGGGAAACCCAAGAACAAGACAGAAAAGAACCCACTGCATTATTTGAGCAGGTGCTTGATCTGGACATTTCAGGTTCCAGAGGTGCATTATGGTGCTTCCCAGGAAGTAAAGACAGATACAACTTGCATTCATCAGTGACTATAGTCTCCAAAAGGCAAGAACTGTAGTTACCTACCCAGTTTGATCTGCTGGTTAGGTACAGTGAGTCCTCAGGAAATCAACACATCACACATTGGGCAAAGACTAGAAATAACACCCCAAGTGTAGAAGCATAAAGTATGTCACTGCAAAAAGATTTATATGACATTTGTCTTTCCCACCATACTTTTCAGAAGCTCAATATTATTTGACCTTGCTTAGAATTATTTAGTACTGGTAAGAATTATGCTCACAACTCCAAAGAACCCAACCACATCTATAATATTTGTTTGTTACTACTGATGCAATATTAACTTGTATTATTTATGTTCTCTACTACCAATTTCTCTTGAAAAATCAGTCACTGATGTTTAAGCTTAAACATCTTACAACTGTGGCTGGTTTTATTTGATGTGAATTTCCTTTGAAAAGGCAAGTTCAACCCTTTAGGTCTCTTTTCTTCAATGGGCATAAGTAATTGAATGAATTTTTCCTGCATCAGCTGAGAGATGGCTGCATTATCTAATAGGTTTTTTCTATCTCTAACTTCTATTAATGCCAATGAGAGTTTGAATTGTGTAATGAGGCTAATATATTTACAGCAAGTCAAGCTAATGGAAATAATGAAATCTGGACTCAAGAATCCTCCTTTCAGACTTCTCTAAGATTATTCCCAGATGAGCATTTTCTCTTCTGTGCTCAGAAGCTCTCCTCATTGACTTTGACTTCTTTTTTGGAGAACTCCAATATGAATGTAATCCCAGAAGAAATTAAGAATGACAACATATAAACTAATTAGTTAAACAATACTTGATATTGGAGTCTTGTATTCATAGAGACTGAAGGGGGTTCAGGACCAAAGTCCAAACTGCAACCCTCTCAGGTGCTGACTTGTCATCACGTAGCAAGGGAGGGTACGCACTACTTTAGAGGAACCTAGAGTGAATTTCTCCCCTGATCTTTGCTTACTCCCTCATTACATTAGCACTTTATCAGTGAGGTCTATCCTGTTCAGTAACATGGGAAACACAAGAGGTTTAAAACTCTCGCAGCCTGTCCCCCCTCACAACATGCTACAGCACAAGCAGAAAGAAAAGGGAGATGGTTTTAGTGCAAGTAACAGTAGGAAGAGTCTATTTTATGAAGCTTTTAGTGATCATGTCAGACAGCCAAGGACAAACTCACAATGGAGCCACTTTTCACTGTTGCACCAGTTCAGTTGAGAGCAAAGTCTGTCCCCTGCCATGCACTTTCCAAGACTGATGGAAAAGCACACATGTAAAACATGCTCTTTGATATCAGTCAAGTACCACTGATAACTCAATGTGATCTTATGGGGCTGTAAAACACACACAGATATAGATATCCTTTCCCTGATAGCTGGAAAGTTCAATTTTATTTCCAACAGAAACAGTTACTGGGCCAAAATATATTTCTAACAGCCATTTCAAACACTCCCAAGACATGAGTGAAACCTAAAATATGATCAAACTTTTACAGTTTGCCCCTGCACGCTTGGCCTCTGGGCTCTGAAGCAGAGTGATACACGTCTGTCCCCAAATACAATATGCCTGCTCTTTTTTGGTTTGGTTGTTTTTTTGGGCAAGCTAGTTCAAACTCAGTGACTTTTCCCCTGGAGTTTCATGTGCTGCCAGATGGGACACCCTGAGCGCTAAAATGTTGATGGTTAGCACCCCAGCATCACTTTCTGTGAAACACTTTTGGGCTTGAGTTTAATTCAGAGGCGTGTGAACAGCAAACGTCACCAGGGGAAAGCTTATTAGTGCTGTGGCATTTCTGACCCTGCCCTCCAGCAGCTCCTGATCAGTGCATGCACTGCGCCTTTTGTGGTACAACGTCATTTTCCACTGGCTCCGAAGAATGCCTTTTTGTGCTGTAGAGGCTCACCTGCTTAATAATGGTAAATTGCTGTATAATCATTAACCAACCAATGTCTGTTAAAGTAAAACCGAATTAAGGAAAAACAGATGTTGTTTTCTGTGTTTAATGAAAAAGGTTTATGCATCCTCATACTGCATTGTCTGACCTTTCTCAAATTTGGGCCTTGTGTACCAGACAAAGGCATTTACCATATAATCCACGTATTTGTATGCTGTTTATAGAATTACCCAGAATACATTTGGAAAAGCAAAACAACAACCCTTGGCCAACATGCCAGTGAGCATAACCTCTGAACAAATGAAAGCAGGACAACTGAGAGCTGCAGATCCCAGCATCCATTGCTCACACATTTGGTTGTCCCCTGGAGGCATATGAAAATTTTTACACTTAATAAGAAGCCAGAACATTTCCCTTGCTTCAAAATTTCACAGCAAGGTGAGGAGGAATAAATATCACTCCATCACCAGTGCAGTTTAATTATTTCATCCTGTAGTGGGGAAAAATGGTATCATTAAAACAATTTTTCAGTTTCTGAAACTTCCAGAGTAAATGACAGTTCTTCTTGGCTGAATGGAGTAAGTGCTTAACCCATAAGGTTAATAATAGATGTGAAATGTGTGAGGCAATCACTGCACGAATGGGGAACAAAGTTAAAACTTCTGTGCAGAATATTTTCATGGGGAATAAGTCACCTTAGAAATATAATTGACATTGGAAGGTAGCAAAGCAAGCTGCAAGGATGTCTCTGAAGGTACTGGAGCCCATTTTACTGGCATAACTCAGGCGATTAACCTAGGAGGTTTTTGTCTCAAAACAAGAGACCTTATGGCCTGAATGAAATGATTCTTTTATGGTAATCAAGGCTTCAGGAGGGTCTTAATTCTCTGTCTGTGACCCAGTTGTCACTAGAAAGGAAGAGTATCATAATGAAGAAGTAAGAATAACAGTAAGAATAACAGCTGCTATAATTTTACATGAACATTATAATTCTTACATGAAGTCAGTAGGTGACAGTAATGTAGAAGTGCAGTAACCCACTAGGGATCCAACCCACTGATACCATTTCTAGAGATAAGTAGCAAAGTCATACAGAAATGCTAAAATTATTGCCATTGCTATCAAAGCTATATAAAGAACCACACCTCCACCCTCTCCCTTATTGTCCTATAGGAAACCAACACCTTTCCTCTCAAGGGAAATCTATCTACATGATTTTGACATCCCCTGTCAGATTGAGTCAGATCAAATGGTTCAACCAGTTTAGTAACTTGCCTCTTGCAGGGAGCAGCAGAGGTTGCTCAGGAAAGAATAGAAGAGTTAGATCACAGGCAAAGTGCTCCTTTCCCTGTTACACTCTCCTGCTTCTGATGATCTAGCTCTACTGCATTTTGTTTAGTGAAATATACAACTGAATTATAGTTTGATGCAAAAAAAGTACTGGTTTTATTTGTTTTTTTTTGTTTGCTTGCTTGTTTTCAATTTGTTGCAAGATAATTTCACTGTTTTCCCTACTTGTACTTTGGTCTTGACCATGGTCCACAGATATAAACACAACTATTTTTTCAGCTATACCAGTTGCTCTAATTAAAGATACAGTTTCTTTTCCTGCAAACCTTGGTCTCCCATTGGTTGCTTCTAGTTCTTTCTTTCTGAGATATAGTAATGAATCTATCCTACATGCTTTCCTTAAAACAATTCAAGATTTTATACAACTGATCATATTCCCTTTAAAATACCTTTTTTCCAGTTGAGGAGTCCAGATCTAGTCTAACTTCTAATGGATATCAGAAGGAGGTGGGGTTACTAGTATAGTAACTAAGTTTTTTAGTCAAGCTCATTAAGAATATTTCACTTAAGTATTTACTTATTATTGAGTATTGCCAGTTTGTAGATACTTAATATTTTTGCAAGAATATTCCAGACTTGATGAATATTTAGGAAGAGGTTTCTCAAGCCTGGATGGCATTTCTGACCAAAATAAAATGGAGAAATAAGGACATAACTGCACATCCTTGAGCTGTGGGTATTGATAGACTTCACGGAACAGCCTGTTTTCAGCACTGGAGTGAGTGACTGTCCTAAGTTAAAGAAACCCTCACTCACTGAGCAGTTGGTACATTATCCAGGTCAAAGAATGAACCTGTAACAGAGTAGTGTATTGAATCCACATATTTTCATGCCTGCAGCATTGCTCTAATCCCCTTGGCACAAACTCTTTTCTCCCTCACCTTAGAACCCTTTTAACCAAGTCTAGCAATATAAAGAGACTTCAGACTATAAAATAAGAATAAATTATTGCTCATTCTAAGGCCCTTTTACACTACCTGTGTACTGGGAATCAAATGCACAAGTTGTTCTGAAACTGTAACAGAAAGCAAAATCATTCTGTATTTAAAGCTGGGATTAACTAGAACTGAGAAATCTGCCTTACTTCCTAAATAGTATCTTGAGCTATATCAGGACACTGTCCTTTTTCTTTTGATGAATTTGGCTTTGACATTTTTTTCTGGAGGAGAGGTGATGAGCAAAATTCATCACTGAATTTCAGGAAGGTAAAGATTGAGGTATCTAAGGGTCATTTCTGCTGAAAAGTAGTTTTCAGGCTATATGATACAGTTACCAGATACTTGGCATATTGCTGCTTATTTTTCAAAAAGTCAGTTGTAGTGCTAGCTAGCGTCAAGTCTGTCATATTTAACATTTCATTTCTGCTGCTTGGCTCAGTTAATTATTTCAGAGAAGATACTGCTGACTATGAAAAACAGGGAATGAAGTACTTGTGCACGGAGCTCGTTCCTGGGTAGCTGTTTTGCTTAACACTAAAATGTTTCAATTTTTTTTTTTTTTTTTGGGGGGGGGTTGCTAAGCATAGTATTGTTACTATTTAAACAGAAATAACCAAGGTCTCAGACTTCCAAGGGCTGAGTTTCCTCCACTCCCAATGCTTTTCATGTTAGAAGTAGCTCTGAACAGCTAGCGCATGTCCTTGGTACAGATTACAGCAATCCCAAGGTGCTTTTTGGTCCCAAGAACCGCACAGCCGTTTTAGCAGCGCAGTGATTCGGGCAGCGAGGCAGACGGCTACGGRGTGTCCAGCCTTATGCATGGGGCAGCTCTCTCCATGTGGCAGTAGGCAATTCCTCTCACCCACCTGCCTGAGGCGATAACCAAGAGAGCTACACTTTGAAAGAGCTGCTGATTCTTTTTCCCGTGTAATTCTCTTGTATGTTAGAATAAGACCCTTCTCCCTCCTGCCATACAGAGGATACATGACTCCTCGTACGCTGCTCACTCACTGCGAGGGAGGTTTATGACATTCAGTGAGGCTGAGCCAAAGCTGAAAAATCAGGCAAGAATCAGTTTCTTCACTATTTAAGTACCGTGTACGAATACAGCTTGGAATGAATTTACCTCTGCTGACAGGTGGAAGAGGGAGACTTACTAGTGTTGATACAGCTATATGAGAAAGGAGCTAAATTGTCACTTTTCTCTACCATTCAGTATCCATGCTGGGAAGAGAGCTTATTATCACTGTGACAATTACTCTCCTGTGCATTGCAATATGGATAGTAGCTCAGTTAAAGCATGTTGGCTCTGTTGAACTAAAAATGACAAATATCACAAACCCATATTCAATGTCAGGTTCTCCTTTGTTCTTGGATTTTTGTAATCCACAAGATTAATCTCCCACTTAAACTACTTAACAGCTTTAGCATATACAGCTTTATTGTTTGCCCATTATCTAGCACATCAAAACCCAARCCAAAACATAACCACCCAAGCCAAATTTTTGAAAGGGCGTGGCTACAGTATGCGATAAGAACAAGTTTTTCTTTGTGAACAAGGAAGCATTTAATATGAGGTTTTGATTAAGTCTGGGTACTGTGAAGCTAGTGGAAAAACATTAATTACTTAGTGACAGCTACAGCAAAATGTCTCCTATTCTTTACAGTTCTATAGGCTAAAGCTGGGAATACAATTTGTTCCCTTATTTATCCATACCATATGCTGGAGTCCACAGTTCTCCACATTGCAATGTGTCTATAACAATGCAAGGTCAGGTAAGGAGAGACCCAGAATGATCAATGTTACTTTTAGTCCCGAATTTACTCTGCACAATTATAAAAGATAAAGAAGAAAGATACATAGATAAAAATGGAGGGGGGAACCTTTGTAAAACTTCTTCATATCACTGAAAATGGTTTTTAACCTGCTAAAAAGCTCCAGTTCCTCAAGAACTATCGACTTAAGATTTTTCCAGGAACATAATACGACTCTTTCACTACCACTATGTAAATACGTCTCTCTCAATTCCTGTCTTAATTCAACTTTTTGTCATCTAACTAAAAATTTCCCCTAGGTATTCCTTGAATAAGATGCTTCTATTGATTCAGATGCTTTACAGAGACCAGATAAATCTGAAAGATCTATTTTGTTTTGTCTCAAAAATCAGATGTCTTCTCAAAAAGAGATAAGAGGCTAGTACAGTATAGTAATCTACCTTAGTTAAACTCATGTAGCTTTTTGTTCAGTTTCCTTTCTATGCACAACCCTTTCTTCTACAGTTTGTTCTACAGTCTCACCTACTTTGGAGGTGGAACCAATCAGTGCCTGCAGCAGCCAGTTACAGGGAGAATCTGCCCCAGACTCTCACAGAGATCTTGCATTGCTTTATCTTTCCGTGCCTCCAATGGTTGTCTCTGAAATGGAACTGCCCTTTCTTTCCACAATGTTTGGAAAAGATTTACAACAATCCAGTGATCAGCCACACCTTCTAAAGTACTTGCATAAATAGACACATGTATGCATTTATATCCATAAACACATTTTTCTTAATGATGTTTTACAGCTTTTTCAAACACCCTAGAAACACAAGAGTATTTGGCAGTATTTGTCCTCAGGCAACATGCCTGTCCATGTGCTGTTCATAAGATCGGTAGGCATACCTATCTGGGTACTGGCTGGCCTCTAAGAGAGGTTCTGGATGACCTGTAGGTAAAGGGAATGTGACTTGCAAAACACCTACTGCTGTGCTACAGAAATGCACTGCCATGCCTAATGCTTGCACATGCTACCAACTATTGCCTTTGTAAAAGGGGGCAAAACATGAAATTCCAATTCACTTCTGCATTAGAAGAGAAACAAAAAGAAGTAGCAGTAAACGTTGCAAATGTTGCTGTAGGGGACGCGGCTATCCTCTTCCCACTAAATGTGTCTGTAGAAAAACAATGAGATAAGCTTCATTATCTTTCTGTAGACATTTTTCTAACCAGTAGGCAGGTGGGAGTCACTTAGGTATACAGCAGATGAAGGGTTACTCAAAGTCAAACACAGTCTGTCAAAGTCACTACTAAAACTGGTGGAAAAAAATACATTAAAAGCTTCCTACAAAAAAGAAAAAAGGTTCACTCTTTTTCTCCTTTTAAAATGCAAATTTTCCCAGAGAACAGTTTCATTTACATTCTTTCCAGTTTTTCAATAAACAGCATAAACAAATGTTTGATTTTTAATTGAGAAAATTATTGTGATTTTTTTAAGGCCCTGCATTTTTCATGTCTTTCCAGTGTTTTGTGTAGACAATACTGCTTCCTTCTTAGTTGTAGTCAGTGCCAGTAGTAGAATCTGGAAGTACTGATTTCCAGACCCTTGCTTTAAGTATTTCATTTTATGCTACAGTATTTCAAAACCATTATGTTAAAAAAAAAAAAATCCAAATTATCTACATAAAGCAAACAGAAATGTAGATACTGGACTCTTTCCAGGACTCCTGGTTTCCTGTAACACTTGCAAGACAAAAGTTAGGGCAGCATGCTGCAAAAAGATACTGAGCCTTTTCAGCACTGACAGACTTTCCATGGCTGCAATGCCACAACTACAGAATTAGCTGGCAGACACAAATTATCTGTACCTCAGGCTGTCCTGTCCAGATTTGCAAGGTCATAAATCAAGGCTGTGGCACTGTCCTCTGGCAATGGGGAGGGGAAAGCAAGGTGCTCCCAGCCAGTCCAGCACTTACCTACCACCTCTGCTGCAGCTTGCTTAGAGGCCTCCTTTGCACCTGATTTACACACTTGATACCCATCAGCCTGCTGAAGTCATTGATGGATGTAAAAGGAGAGAGACCAAGGCCAGAGCTTTGGAAAGTGTTATTCTAATCAACCTTTCAATCTTTCTGCTGTTTTTCTTTCCTCTTGCTTATTATTTTTGTTAAATAAAGCTAAGTGAACATGTGACCAGCTGGAGTTGCAGGGTGCATTTGCCTTCAGAGCTGATGCTTTATTTAACAGTTGAGAATTATCTAGGAGCAAAGATGGGCCAGAATTAAATTCAGATTTCTGGATTTAAATATTGCTGAACTGTGACCAGCTCAGATAAAAACCTCAGATATAGACCTGTACCTTCAGAAGCAACTGAACCAAAACTGCAGAACTGAAATCAAAAACCCCAAATAAGTGGCTTGATCCTACTGCTCATTACTTGATATTGTATTTGTTGAGCCTAATGTTAATATAAAAGTAGTATTTGTGCTCCCTTTTGATTTTGAAATTTTCTTGCTTCAGAAAAATCCAAGGGTTTCATGGGAGAGGAGAGAAATGGATGAGGGGAGGGGAGAGGTGACTCCTGTGTTTCTGAAGAATCACAGTGTAAAAGCAGAATTTAATCAGAATTAGAAATCTGAACATRTGTGCTAGCTGGAAGGAAGCAAACAGCTAAAGTGCCAGAGCACCATCTGCTGGAAGTTGGGCACTTTTAAAAAACTAGTAGTCACATAGATGAAATGTAATGGGTCAAAACTTGGTGTGATTTAATACTTTTTTTTTTAATAAAAATACTTTTACAAAACCTGAGGCCAGTAAAAACCATTCCCTTGACCTTTACAGATTTTTTTTTTCCACATAGAAAATTATCATTGTTGGGCAATACTTACTCCTTAACTTCTAGCCTTTGATGCTAATTCACAGGAAAATGGAAAGTCATAAAATCTGATGGTAAACATGGTTAGAAACTGTCCTTCAACAAAATGAATGTAGTTAGTTTTTAATTATCTATGGTGAAATAAATGAAAGAAAAAAAACTAATTAACCATGCAAAGGAAAAAAAGTAGTCTTTAGTGTTTTAGGCTCTTTAAATTGTCAAGTTCTGTTGGCCTGGAGTCTTCTTTATAACCTGAAAGTATAAATTAGTATTTTTAAGAGGTAATAGTTAAAAAGTAAATATGTCTCTCTAAAACAAACCACAAGTGATATAACTTATTCTGCCATAAGGAATTTCATGATTTCCTCCCAAATACCTACTGAAATTCTTTGAGACTTTCTTAGTATCAGTCCATACAAGTGTTTTCCTAAAATCAAAGGTTATCTTCAATGTTAATGAAGAGAGCCATTTCCCAGTCCTGCTGAGGACACGACTTGTAGTTAAACATGCCCCGTTCATCTCCCTTTCCAGCTCAGACTATGCCCCCTTTATAAATTGCCCATAGCTTCTTTCGGCCACTGCTGTTGCAGTATATCCCTGAAATGGCTTTGATTTGCACCACGTGAGGGACGGGCCAGCAGAGCCCAAGCCACCTTCTAGAGACACCAAGTGACACAATTCACAAGCAGGATTTGGTAATCCAGCTCTGTTTTCCAGTTCAAATATTTTGTGTTGGGACAACAAACCATCTCTTGCTCTTTTTTTGTTTAACATTCATTTTAACTGCAGCTGAGTGGACCCCACTTTGTATAAAGGGTGACAAATACTCAATTTAGGAAGTAAAATTTAGGTGATGCTCTGCATGAAATAGTTCAGAGGAGAGTCCAGAAAAGGGCTTTCTTTTGATACAACTAGGTACAACAATGTTAAAGAGAGTAAAGGACATCAGACGTAACTCAACAGGCTTTAAGACAGTTTGCCCTCATCTTCCACTGATTTGGCATATTTGTTTTTTTAGACTAAATTCTTCCCTCTTTTCCACCTGCTCTCTGCAAGAAGCCATGTCTTGTTGAGACACATCCTTAAACAGCTTATGTTTTTGCTGTATCCAGACTTCTGTTTTAAATTTACAGTGTGATATGTATCAGTCAGGCTTCAGCAGTTTCAGGCAGATCGCTCCATCCTGTGGCAGCACGGTTACTCGCAGCCACTCCAGGCTCCCACGCAAAGAGCGGGAGAACGCTCTGCGTGCAGATGCAGACGCCAGGACCCATGCGTAATACATGGCATCGTGTTTCTTTGGGTCTACAAAATCTGCGCATAATGCTGCGTGCTCCTTAATGCCATTGGCACTGTGTCTGTAAAGGCAGCACATTTCCTTTGTGGAGCACTCTTGTAACACTTGCTGCCCTATTAAGGCTCACGTCGTTGTGCCAGTCTGGAAGAGCATTTGGCTGCATCCCCTTCCTGCCTGGGAATGGGCCCCCGAACAACATGAGAGACACTACAGTGGAGGCAGGGGCTTCAAATTTTACTCTTCTGAGTGTTTCCGATCCCAACTAGTTCCACCAACTGTGGTACTTGAACTGCACACACAGAGGGAAATACAATAGTACATTCAACATTGAAGGTAAATTTCTGCTTAGACAAAACATGAAAAAAAAAATCACATTTAATCCATTTTATTTAATCTATTTAGCAATGGGCTTTTCCAAAATGATTTCAGTAGTAGTGAATCATGGCCAAACACTGAAGTCCTGTTTTGTTTAAAGATACAGGCCGTAGGAAAATAGGGTTAGAAGGGACCTCAGAACTCATCTAGTCTGTCGTCCTGCTGTGGGATGAGACCAGTTACACCTCCTAACTTCCCCAARCAACCTAGTCCACTGTTCACCAACTTTATTTTAGTAAGTTTTCCCCAAGTCTGACATATTCCTGCCCCTTGCCTTTCTTCAGTTCCCTTCCTTCCCAATCTATCCCTACCAGATGTGAAAAATAGATTATCCCTTTCCTTTCTGCATCAGCTCTCTACATGCTTGAAGCCTGTTATTTTGTCTTTCTTTGGGATTCTCTTCTTTAGGTTACCTTCGCCTCCCCTTCCACTATTTATTTCAGTATTTCTTCATACCTCATCTTTTTTTAGACCTCTCTTTCAGCTTTTGGTCTCTCCAGTTGGTCCACATCTTTCTTGAAGTATGGCATGCAAAACTGGCTACAGCTGACCCCCTACCAGCAAAGCAGAAAACTTTGGTTATTGATTCTTGTGTCATCTGTCTTTTTTTGCAGATGTGTGCATGCCTGCTACACTACATACGGTTCTGATATTCTGTCATCAAATGCACAATACATTTTATTATAATTATTATTCAAAATTCCAGAATAAATAAAAGCATACCCACCAGCGTGAAAACTGTAGTCTTCAATTTTGCATTTGAGCTCTTCAAAGTCAAACCATTCTCTTTGAAACGGACTGTCTCAGTGCATGTTAAGTGTATGAAAGGCTGTCTGTGTGATGAATGTTACCGTTTAACAAGAAGCTAGAAACCAAATGGGCTGAGAACTTGGTTCCATTTAAAACAACGGTAAAATGCAGTTGGCCTGGGTTTCTATCCATCAGACCTGGCTCAAAGGATTTCTAAACTGAAGATGCGATGTATTCGTGCCTGCCTCAGCTGTAGATCACATTTTATATGATTTTTGTGAAATTCCAAGGGAAAGAATTTTGAAACACTACACATTTTACAAAGCAAAAACAGCTGGACAGATTTTGCTTCAACTATTGACATTACATCATGACAACCAAAACAGCATTCCATAAATCTCTCTCATACCCTTCATGAAGGTCATGAATTATTTTTAAATGTGGATAACACTGAAGTGTAAGATACATAAGGTAACATTGCACCTTCAGTCTTAGAGGTGCATGGCGCTTAGCTGTAGCACTTCTATTAAACTCTCAATAAAGGGCATAGAGGTATGATGATGGCCTTGACTTACAACTCAGTTACATCTGCCAATTTTAATATTTTACTTTTAAGCCATTTTGCTTGCTGTGTTTCTCATTCTCTAATTCTTTCTGATTTTGTAAAACAGACTTACTTTTAAATATGGGTTGAAATCTYTTCCTAATTGTAAATATATAAGGGACCCAGAAACATATAGCTTTTATGTTCTCATCTAGGCAGTCAGGATAGCACTAAGTAAAAATCAAAGACTTTCCCTAAACAAATCTTACTATGAAGTTTACAGCTAAGACACACACTTATTCATTATTATCTTTTCCTTTACAGCCCATTATTTACCAGATTTAGGAAAAACGGAAAGGCTACTATATTGTAAAGAACTTACAATCTAAACAGGACTAGCAAAGAGAAGGGGTATGGGTTATATTATATAAGGTAATGGGAAGAATGTCAGTTGGACACATTTTGACGGGCAACATTAAAATAAATAAGTGATATTAGTAGAAGTATAGATAATTTCCCCTTTTCTCTTTGCCTTGAAATTCTTAGTCAATGGATTTCCTGCAGCGATGAGGACAGGCGCGGTGATGGGGGCTGGCCCCGGGGCAGGAGGCAGCCCCCCATGCGGCACAGCGCCCCTCTGCACTGTGTGGGCAGTGCAGGGAGATGTTGGCCCTCTTGTACTTGCGGTGTGCAGAGGCGATTTGCTAAAGGTCCTGCAGATCACTGTGCCAAGCAGCAGGGCTGCAGATTGCTCCTCAACAGAGTTGCTGGCTGTATAGAGCTGAAGGATCAGGTCAGAAGAGGGGAAAGGGGAAAGGGTGCTGAGAAAAGGACACTGCAGTTACTGAAGACTGTTATAGAGACTGTTGGCATCAAAACCAAAAGGAGATGTTGTCCAGAATGAGGTCGTGGAGTTTGGAAAGAGCCTGAATATCTCACCCTACAGACAGACTATAGGCCCCAAAGTGGAGCAGAGATGCTGGAAAGCTGAGCTCTGCAAAACGCACCATCCTYGAGCAGGTGCTCCACATTGGCATCTCCTTCCTGTCTCCCTTCCTGGCCAGCTAATCCACCTCTCCTCATTTTTCCACAAGACTGGAAATGTATTCGATTTGTCACTAGTGAGACAAAGACAAAGATTCAAGAGGAAGACAAAGAGCTTGTTAACTCCCATTGTACTGAAGGTGATGATAAGGAAGAGGAGTTGTCATTTTTATAAACACTAAATCCAGGCTGAATGAGGGGGGAGGTCAGTTTTGAGTCACTGGCCCCGGATATGTGGGTGAACAGACTTGACCACCTAAGGAAAGAAAGTAAAACAAGAAAAGGTGGAGGAGAAAAATGTATATAGTCAAATGACAGGAAAAGTGGGGAAGAAAAGGACTTGCTAAAGGAAATTACAAATTAAGGGTCAAAGTAACTGAAGGCAAACCAGAAGAGGACAGAGTTGTGAAATTCCAAAAAGGATCATGCGTCTGTACTAAAAACAGAATTTCTGGCACTGGTGAGAGTTTCAGAGAACCTGATGAAGAGTTTCAGTGACACAAAGGGGACATATTAAATTAAATTAAAGACACATTAAAGGTTTGGGAGAAGATTAGTAGAAAAACGTGTGAAAAATAGGCACTGAAACAAGCAGGCATAGGAGCAGTTGCTTTTAAAAACAAAGTTAATGCTGCAATTTTACCAGGATCCAGGTAAACTCCTGATCCCTTCTTCCTCCTGATTAAAAAAACAGGAATCTGATAGATGGGCACAAGAAAAGTGAGGTTTTATCTTGTTATTTAGACTACAACTATAAACGTGCATGCTTTGAAGAAGGAATGGGTGGAATTAGATTGAGGATACAGCAATACTCTAAAGTTAAAAATAAACCAAAACAAGACAGTAACTATTTTTCTGGAATTAAAATAGCATACTGTTCTTTCTCTCTCTGCCTGCTGCCTATGAATAACATTTAGCAACATCTATTCTGGTCCTTTGCCCAAACATATACTAAGACCACTGATAGCTCTGCAGGAACCAAAGCATTTAAAAAGTTCTGTCAGGCGTAAGCAGATGAAAAAAGCTAAAGCTCATCAATAAGAAAAATATGACAACATGAGGGAAAGAAAGGTTATTGCAAAAGTAGGAGAGTATACTGCTTCTTATTCTGGAAAACCTATCACACCATGGGCACAAATCTGATTTGGTGTAGGAAAATGACTGCACAGCAAGCTGGAAAAATAAGCCTTCCCACTCTCCTATTTTTTCTTGCAATCTCACTACGTCTTCCTCTGTCATCATATCTCCACCATTTAGATGATGGATGAAAGGCTTGGGTGGATTTTTTAGAATTTGATCTTTTAGGAACCTTGCTGAAGTACCTTGACACATTGTACCTTGCTGAAGTTTCAGACTGAAATAGTAATAATAGTACCTGTCTTATACCATGCTGTTTAGCCATAACTCTCAGAGGATTTTCTAGAATAGGTCTGTATCATTTTTTTTTTCTGTCAACAAATAAGAAACACTTGGCTCACAGGTGGATCCCCTTCTTAAAACCTGATTATAATAGTAATTAACTAACAATCAGCCTACTCCAAACACTACTGAAATCAGTAAAAAAAGCCATTCATTCCAATGACTTAGGTCAGACCAAACTACAACTTTCCTTTAGATTCCTCTCCCCATCCCTTGCCAAAAATGATTGACCTTGTGTGTCTTCATTTGCCTAATTAAAGGTTTCCTGCACAATCTGGGAGCAGCCAAAGAACAGGTAGGGAGATTAAGTTCAGCCCTTAAGATACACAGGGCTGGCTGCTGTTGAGCTCAGTGGAGAAATGAGTGGGGTTCATGAACAGCCCTTTGTGTTTAAGCACAGAGCATTCATCTGATCTTAACTGTGGTGGTTCAGACAGCCTTGGTGAGGGTTAGTAACCACGGGTGGAAAATGAGAGTAGAAACCTTTTCAGTTCATCAGCTGGGAGTGTATCATATTTTGTTTTAAAATTCAGTTTCTACTTTGAAGAATTAATTCAGGGACTTAGAAAGCCCCTTTCCTGTAGAACGTTTGGGATTGATTAACCTGCAACAGATGGCAGCAAAAGAGAACTTGATAAGGAAACTGGAATAAACCAGGGTTCAGAGGGTTCACAGGGCTATGGAAAACAGGGTATTAAGGTTGAGAAATGTCTCCTAACTAGAGCTGGCTCAACAACCACCTCTTCCTCCACCTGCTCTCAGGGGAGTTATGTCCAGACCAGGATCCCAACTGTAGATGCTTTTATCTGGGTCACAGTCTGGATTTTCAGAGAATGTGGTTTATAGAAGAACCCAGAGAACCAGGAATCTTAACTTCCTCGAAATGATGTGAAAGAATTACAGGGAGCATGGATGGGCTGAGAAGCATGAAGGAATGCAAAGACTTCATAGATGTCCTGGACATAGAGACTCCAGGAACAAAGAAGCTGAGGGCTACAGAAGCCCCACAGAAGGAACAGGAACACTTTTCTCTGCTGGGAGAGGGCTGGCTGTGATCTGCTACTGCTAGCAGATGGAACTTCAGCTCAGCTGGCATCTATCAAGCTTTAAAAAAAAGTAGTAAACTGCCTTGGCAATGACTGAGAAACCAACTGCAATGCTGAAGGAAGAAAAACCGCACGCTCTGACAGCTGAGTGGTTCATAACCCCTGTTCACAAGAGAAAATGAGAGGTGATAGTGGTTGATGACTCACTTCTGTCAGTAACAGAAACATCTATTTGTTGATATGACCTAACATTTATGGAGAGGTGTTGCCCAAATCAGAGCTATTGTATGAGTTTGCCAAGGCTCATTCAGCCATCTGACACCTCCTCCATGTAGCTCATTCACTTAGGAGCTAATGCTATTGCTCTAGGAACAAGCTAGAGAAAGTCGTAACAGCCAGGCTCCTGGAATGAGGAGGAAAGAATCGGAGCCTCAGCTGGTGCTCTTATCAATGCTGTCAGTGAGGGTAACAGGGGCAGACACATCCTGGAGATAAATATATGGCTATACAGATGGTGCAGCTTAGAGGACTTGGGTTTCCTGAAGAGGGGAGGAGGTATTCATAATAGGGTCATAAGAGGGACAAGAAGAAAATGACTGAATCAGTTGTAGATATGTGTAAAGTATTTTGCCTTATATGATGCAGGAAGCACATGTTCACTCTGAGATCTGGAATCTGGTGGGAGACAGACCTGTTCAAAGTCTCCAAGGTAATAATAGAAGGAGAAAAGGGCATCTTTGGGAAAGAAATACAGCAGGATGCAGAAAATGCAAAGATGGGTATGTTTTATTTAATTTTAGACACTTCATAGTTAAGCATCTAATTTAACCTAGTCATGTAGGCTCACATTACAATCGGTCTCTTCCACCTGTCTTAGACTACTATTTTAGGATAGGAAGAATTGCCTCTGGAGGAGTCTGTCTCCCCACATTAACTATGGATGAAATCTAGGTAACAAGGTGGCTAAGATGGTTAAAGTCAGATGAAATCTGACTGTACAAGTCAGATTCTACTGTACAGGTTTTTAAAATGTGCCAAGCGGAAATTAAACCTTTTCTGCATTTGATTCTGACCAAAAAGGATGAAATGACTGAAAATGGGAAGGGACAGGCAATTTAAGGAAGATGATCAGTGGAGTGATAGAACTGATGAGTCTTTGAAATGGAGGAGRGGAGAGCAGTGGAGAAAGGACAGTGGCCTACAAGACAGCACACTTTCATCACTCAGAGAACTGACAGGTGAGACCTAAGGTGTCACCTATAGGAAAGGGAATCCAAGGGAGCTGGCAGTTTCTTAAATAAAAGCACAAGAAAGATGAACAGCAGAGTAAGTATGGGGAAGAGTGGCCATTGAAGAGATTGATTTTAATATTCTAGTTTGAAGGGGCCCATGCTGTATCCAACAGTCTTGCAAAACAGAGCAGAAGAGACTCCTTTCACTCCCTCACAAACTTTTTCCTTCCTTCCATCTTAGTTTCCTTTTAGTTATAATGAAAATTCATCTTAGTTCCACCTCAAATTTCTTTAGTAATTAATATATGAATTTAACAGTGAGAGGCCAAGCTTGGTGAGCTCTTCAGTACTTCACTCTTAAGAAAGAAATAAGTATGAAGTACAAACTGGTCCAATTGTTAATGACAAGAATAAAGAATAGGACATACATGAAGGGGCGATGTCAGAAAGTTCAAAGCACAAAATGAAATACAGCAAGCAAAATTGTAACAAGAGAAAGAGTAACAAGTAAGCATTCTGTAATTTTCCGAGTAGTAAGGTCCAGTATTCTGCTCGGTGGAGAGGGAAAGCTAATGACAGATGTTGCCAACAAATCTGAAATGTTTTATGTTTTTTTGGCTTTAGGCTTCACCAACTGTGATTAGATAGCTAGCACAATCAACATTAATGTCAAAGAGGTATTAAGTCAGCTGGCATAGAAAAAGAGCAACTCAGAGGCTACCTGAATAAATTAAATGTTTTCAAATCATTTGATACCTTGTTTAAATTTTCCTCAGAGCACTTAGGACATCATCTAGAGCAATATTAGAAAATCTAGTGATTATGGAAGATAGCTGAGTCCCAGAAGACTGAAAAGAGAAAATAGAGTGTAACAAAAGAAAAGAAAAGAAAAGAAAAGGAAAGGAAAGGAAAGAAAAGGAGAGAAAGGAGATCCCAGTCATCTATGCACCAGTGAGCTTAACTTCAACTCCAGAATGACACTGGAGTAAATAAAAAAGATTATAAGTATTCATCACATGGATTTGTAAAGAAAAAAACCCTGTCAAGTCAATTGAATATCCTTGGACAGAAGAGAACGTGTGAAAAGGAAAAAAGAAATGGGTATGATATACCGTTGTTTTTTAAGCTTTTGATTTTGTTTTACATTCCGATGTCATAAGCAGGTTAGGAAGGTGTGGTTTAAATAAAACTTCTGCAATGTTCATGCAGATAATTGAGAAATTAATCCCATTATCAAACCATATCAAACCAGGAAGATGCATAAAGATTGAGTCTACAGGATTTTGTGGTGTGTCTGGTATGCTCCAGTATCCACATTAAGTAATCTGGGAAACAGAACAGAAATATGTTTATGAAATATGAGTTTGCACCAGTCTGGAATTGCAAATATATTAGATGGCAGCATTTGAACTTAAAATGATCTTGATAAATTCAATACATTCTTGATGTCAAGAATGACATTGAGAAGTTGAATAAATAACATGAAATGAATAGTGTATAATTCAACGAGGATGTGTGCAAAACACTGCTCTGTAAGAAATGGAGTTGGAGTTGCTGTGTCAGAGGCTTGGACCCAGACCGACCCTCTGACAGTAGATGCAGCTCTACAGGTCTCAGGCTGCAGGGAGCGCTTGGGGCCTCTCCGGGAGGCCTGGACTGGCAGCCAGCTCTCCTGCAGGAGGTGTGCTGCTGTTGGCGAGTTGTGTCGTCAGGTAAGGGAGTTACGGGAGGAGGTCAGTAGGCTGCGCAGCATCCGGGAAGCAGAGCAGGAGATAGACAGGGTATTCTCGGAGACTGTACAGCTCCAGGAGTCCCAACCCCCTGCAGCAGTGGAGTTGCCAGAGGGCTCTGTGCCGTGTGAAAMRGTACATCATAACATCACAGAAGAAGGCTGGAAACTGGTCACTGCTCGTGGGAGGAGAAGGGCTCCTACTCCTCCTGACGACCTGAAGCTGAAGAACAGGTTCAGTGCCCTCCAGGATGAGGAGGAGATGGGCATGGCTGC
>NW_020450987.1:0-26330 GCF_003343035.1 Apteryx rowi
CCAGGAGAAGTCAAGGCCTCCTGCAGTTGTCCTTGCCTAGCTTCCCCTTTCCTGTTCACAGCGATCACCTTCTAGGTCCTTGGGGGTCCTCAGAAAGCCCACAACTTCCAACAAGATCCTCAAGTTCTAGTCAGAGCCCAACCACTGCTGCGCAAACTGCTGCCTCTGTTCGCTGCCTCTGTTAGCTGCGCTCTGAAGTTTGAGGGCTGAATCAATATATTTCCAGGTTTCAAATACTCAGTCATAATGCTGACTCCTAAGACTAGTACAAAAATTTAGGGAAAGTTGATTAGATGATTAAGGTTAGTACCAAACTGAATCTTCATTTCAACAAGAATATTTTTAAGAAGAAAGGTAGGAAAATGCATGTCTTTTCTATCAACGGCTGTAAAACTATGCTCCTACTCTATGACAGCATCCCAGGATATACAAAGAAATGCAATAAGTGTATTTGTGACTCTGGGAAGGAGAAGTTGCAGTAGTAGTAGGGGGAGGAATATAATAAGAATGACAGGTTTGGCTGTTAGGGTGGAAAGAAGAAACATAGATCTTGGGCATGAAGAAAAGAAGGAATCTGGAAGTGCTCAAATGTCTGTGAACCATTTCTTGGAAAGATTAGAAAGGTGATCCTGTGGCCAGCTTGCCTTGTGGGCCTCTTTTGAATTGCCCAGTTTTCACTTTAAACCTATGAATGTAAGTATTTTTGTGTTCTAAATCAAAGAACCTTCTCCTGCAGGACTGGATGGAACAAAATAAATTAAATAGATTCTGAGTTACTGGCTCAGACGTGATTTTCATAAGGACATCTTACAGCTGTGCTGTTTCTATTGAATTTCATTGACTTTTGCATTTATTCTCTGGTATATTTTTTCCCTTAGAATCTGTCTGCTTGTCTTTTTGAGAGTTTTATAAATTTTGCAATAAATATCAGACTATTGAACACTAAGTGCCCAACTACCTCCTTTGTATCCCTTGTTCTAAGGAAAGCTGAACACTATAGATTTCAGGGATAAATATGATTCTGCCTAAGACGTTAATGTCCCGAACTGAACAAGCTGAATGCCTAGAAGGATGAGACTAAAGAGGCAACACAGTTTTGTGTTTCAGTCATGTAGATCAACACCAGGCTGGGTATTCAGTCATTTGAGTTTTGGATCTGTGAGATAGAAGACTTTTCCCTAATAGAAGGGAAGACCCTAAAAAACAATGCAAAGATGGGATACATGCCAGTTAAAAAAAGTAAATGCAATGATTCATGGCCATAAATTCATTTATATCCAATTGATAGTGTCATAGGTTCATAGTTAAATCTATTGACCTGATAGAAAAGTTTTATATGATGAAGTAGATGATAGACATCCTATTAATTTTTTCAACCATTTTAAGTAGTTTCAAAGATGATTACAAAGATGGTGTCTCATTTTCTACTATTATGTTTAAATTCAGAGAAAAAACCTCTATACAATCCTTTTCACTTTTTCTATAATCTCTGTATTATATTAATTCCATTGTGTCTTTTCTCTTGAAATAAACAAAAGCTATATGTTCTTCAAAATTAACTTAATGAAGATATGAAAATAAATTTTAATTTTAACACATATTCTTCTTCCTACACTTCTGAGAGCTTCTTAGAAGATCTGAAGATAATTTTAAATATTTGTCTAAGAAGCAGAGCTCTTATTATCTGTATCTACTGCTAGACGGCATGGGAAATCCTTAGAAATATAATGAAACATAATACATAAAACCACTGAGCCAGTGTAAGCCATCATCTAATTAAAAGAGCAGATTCATAATGACAGGACACCATTAAAAAGCCAGCCAGAAAACTTCTCAGTACTCTTATTCTGCATTTCTTTCTGTTACTTTAGGTGTTCAGTTAGGGAGTAATGGAAGTGAACTGAATAATGAATACAGTTAATACAGTCTCAAGGAACTTTTCTTCCAAGATTTCTTCCTGCTGAGCTGAACTGAAGGTCAAATTACTTCAACATGGTAGAAAGCATCAAGATTATCCTTTTTAGACCTTTTATTGAGTACAATTTAATGGTGACAGGGCATTATAATGGATAAGAAGAAGAGAGATATTTTAAAGCTTTATTTTGCTTACAGCAAAGTGATGATATAAGGTATTTCAGTTTCCTGGGAAAACGACAATGAAAGAGTCACTTTGTGGATTTTAGGTGATGAGGCAAATGGCTCAAATCAGTAGTAGAGATAACTGTTTTTTCTGTAATAGGTTTATCCCGCTGACGAATGAAGTTCATCTTCATTCTTCAAACTGATCCATTTACTCCTCCATTAACTGGGGGATCACGACTCCATTGAACCAATGCCAAATTTCCATATGTCTAGACCCTGCAGTGGAGTCCTGCCCTGTGCTGGGCACCTTGTTTCCTGGTACTGCACATGTGCCAGAGCACGGTGCAAATCAGCTAGTGGGCTGAGCTAGGAGACTTACACCACCGGGATGGTCAATGTACAGCCATACAAAAGAGATGCACATATATATGTTATGTTATATATGTATGCATAACTGTTATAACTAACAGTTATAACTAACAGCTAGAACTACAGATGAACAGGGTAAAGGCTAAAGAAGACTACTTTATTCCTCCTTCACATTTTCTCCTGTCCCTTCAGCTGGGCACGGAGACACTGAACTCATGGGGGGAAGGTGCACTGCAGTATTGGCACTGAGGCAGGAAGCACAGGGAATGGACAGGAGGAGCTGAAGGCTTAGTTCACAACCTGCATGGACATTTAATTGACATAATGTAAATTTTGGGGGGATAGTTCACATGACTGGATGTAACACTGTCCCTGTACCTCCACATCTTCCTTCAATGCCAGAGAGCCTTTGATATGACCAAGAATGAAGGAGACCTACAATGTTTTGCCTTGGCCCCTATAGTGTCCACCCTCCCCTGGTCTGTGCAGCTTTGGACACTGTAGGAGATGGGGAGCTGGGTGGCATCGGCGAGGCATCTCAGAGCCCTGCTCTACTAACTCACCATATCCTCAGCTGGGGAATACCTTCATGTTGTCCAGGTACTTTAAGTCACACCTGTCTTAGATTAAATCCACGTTAAGGTTATACAACATTCATTCATAGCATCCAAACAGACAGTACAGTTACAAAGGTTATTAAATGAAGAAGTGAAAGAGAATTTACACTTAATCTGCTTTCAGTAATGGGACATCAGGCATCCTTTTGCCTTGGTCAACAAACTAGCTGTTTCCCTTGTTATGAGGTAGCAGCCATGGTTTCAGACCCCTTCTCCTGCTGGTGGTGTTTGATAGCTCTTATAGTCAACTCCTCATTTTGATGTTTCTAGATGTCCAAAACAGTTTAATCTTTCACATCATTGACTTCTTATATACAGTCTGTCCACATTCTGAATTAGAATAAAGGTTGTTTCCTTCCATAGATAAGAAAATATCCTCTTCATTACTAGGAGTCTAGATGACTAGGAGTCATCTCCTACTTAAATGGTTAGTAAGCAACTCTTGCTTTAATGAAGTATGAGACTCTTCTTTCTTCTTTGGTGACTACTTGGCAATGTTCAGTAGAGAATATATGTTTCACTGGGCTTTCCATCCTGTATCAAGCTGTATATTCAAAACATGCAGCAGAAACACTGCTAAGCAGACCCACTGAATATAGTTTACTGCTGGTTATTGACATGGCAGCAATGGGCCTAGGACGACTGATCCCCAGCTTTGCTGTCTTAGATGCATGATAGCATTGAAAAATTAATACAAAAGGGCATAAGTTCAATTAGGATAGGTAAAGAAAATATGGAAATATCTTGTCTTGTGTGGTATGTACAATCTTGCCTACCATGGGCATATATACCTGTTTTAAGGTCCTTTCTGAGATCCAGTAAGACCTCAGATTGAAAGTCTCTGCTTGAAGATTAAAGAAGAAAAGAGGCAAAAGTGAGAGGCCCAGATGGTCCAGAAAGCCTTGGTAATTTAGGTGATGGCTTTTCAGTGTAGAGATGGGGAGGGTAAAAGAAGGAGTCTCTTCTAAATCCTATTGTAACCAAGAGCCCATTGAGGATGTGAAGGTGGATGTCAGTGTAGGGGGAAGTGGACAATAAGTGAAAGAATTAATTATTTCTAGGAAGGAAAGGAAGGAAAAGAGCAAACTAAAGGCAATGGACTTCAAGAAAGAAGACTGCAATAGAGTTGGAGAGCTCTTAGATAAAATCCTATGGGAATAGTTCTAATGGAAATACACTTTCAGGAAATATGAAGTTCTTTAATGAAATTATGCTAAGGACAGTCTCTCCTCTCTGTTGTCTCCAGTACTAGTGTGCTCACTGCTAGGAAAGTCCAGGGGAAAGCCTAATCCACAAAGTGTGGTCATAGTTTCAGTGGCATGAATTGTCCATCAAGCATTACTATTGTCAGCATGTCTTCATTCGGACATCATTGTTTCCAAAAAACACTGTTCTCATGGTCAATTCAAATTTATGAAGTTTTTGACTCCCTTTTTAAACATTGACCAAAACAAGTAATATATTACTTTCCTCTCTCAAATTGTCTTGTACTTTGTACCTGATACGTACTTGTACCTGTATGTTCACATTCCATCCTTATCATATGAGAACTGTGCAAGCCTTGGAAAGTTTTTTTCCATTACTCACTTTTTTAGCAGAAGTCCATCTTTACTACTCTCTTGACCTTGTTAGCTACTTACCTCTGTGTAAATGGGTTGTGCTCTGCTCAGGTTCCTATGAAATTTATTTTGGCCAATATTTTAATGAAGACTTAATGTGAGTATGTGTTAACTATTAATCAGTGTGCCAGCGAAATCTACATATTAAAACAAGGGTGAGAAATAAAAAGCATCATAAAGACAGTGTGGTTAAATCATAAGCTTTTTAGTGATCTCGTGTAGTTGGCATATCAAAAGTATGCAGAGCTGGATATTAGGTCACATGTCTAGGGAGCCGCATACAAGAATAGCACAAGTATGTAAGGAGAAAATTAGAAAGCCCATGCACAAAATGTCATATAGCTAGCAAGGGACATGAAAGGTAACAAGAAAATATTCTAAAATTAGATTAATGGGGAGAGGATTATA
Source organism: Apteryx rowi (assembly GCF_003343035.1). Classification (NCBI taxonomy): domain Eukaryota; kingdom Metazoa; phylum Chordata; class Aves; order Apterygiformes; family Apterygidae; genus Apteryx; species Apteryx rowi. The sequence continues at coordinate 5,096 of NW_020450987.1, forward strand.
AAAGAAAGAGTTGGTCTTCCACTCAGAGAGAGGAAAAGCTATTTATAAATGATATTGAGGAGACTGAAGTGTTTTGTCTTTTGCTTCAGCATTCCCTGACAGGGCCAGTGAGAAAGGATAAGAATTCAGGTTAGAAGAGAGAAAATCAGCTGAGAGAATAAACCGGTAAGTTAATCTTTTTTTTTTCCAAATTTTCTGGCACTAGTAAAATTCCACAGGGTATTTTGAAAACCAGATGAAGCAATCTCAGAGTGATTAGAGGCTTATCACTGAAAACTAGGGAGGATGGGTAAGGTTAGGAGACTGCTTATCTTTACAATGGGAAAGAGGGTGAATTGTAGAGTTGTCAGCCTACCTTCCACTCCCTTCCCCCTCCAAGAATAGGAAGAAATAATCAAACTGTCTCTAAGCACTAGAAGATAACAAAGGTTAAGTAGCAGCTATCATAGATTTGTCAAGAACAAATAATGTTTAAAAGATACTATTTCTATTTATAACAACATAATGTCACATGGACAGCAGGAAAGAAATACATATTGCAACTTCAGAAAAGCTTTGACAGTGAGCACAAGTTCTTGAGTTTCAGAACAACCATGTAGTGAGGGCAGAACCGATTGTAGGACCATGACCTAGTAGCTGATATGAAGAGCTCCACTGCCAGGGAGGAGATACCAGTTGTGGTTTCATGGACACCTGTCCCGGGTACTGTATGACTCAATATTTTCACTGATAACTTGGATGATAAACTAAGAAACATGTTAATTTAATTTTCAAATAGAAGAAAGCTAGGAAGAGTTGTGATTGTGCTAGAGGACACGAAGATATCTGAAAATGGTTGTGACTGAGCAAATCATCCCGTCAAAATGAGATGCATTATCTCCAACACCTTGTAGCTAGCTGGGTTAGTCCTGCTGTGCCCAGAACACTAGTACAGAGCCTGCACCAAAGGCAGGGCTATGCTTGCCAGGTCCTGGCAAGCATCTCACAGCCTTGCCATGTGGCCTGTGGACAAGGCATGCTCAACATCTTCCTACCCCTGTCCTGTCAGGGTGTACCTACACTGTCAGTTTGTCTGACTGCTTGTTTTTACATCAAGTCCTTGGCTCCTTGATCAGCCACACTGCATGCACATCACTTTGCTACCAAACCTCTACCTAGAATAATCTGACTAGTTCCCTCAGTGAAGAAACCTGGGCATGCAAAAGGAGAGTCCTCTCCACAAGTCTGTTTCCTAAGACAGTAGGTGCTTGTCTGCTTCAAGTTTTTTTTCTCCCTGACTGCAATTGTCCTCCAGTGCTTTCGCAGTAAGCCTTGCATGCTTACATGTTGAAACATCCACTTGCTACTCTGAGCAGGCTACAGATAGTAGGGAACTGCCCCAGCATGATGCCATCCACATAGCACACACAGGGTGACTTGTCCCCTCCTCCCCTCCCTTGACCATTTTTGCTAAAAGCCTTCCTCCATCTGAAGTGTTACCTACAGGTACAGAAGTGCTGTTACCTACTGTGGGCTGTGCAGAAGACATGGATGATGACCTCAGTACCCCATCTGGCTTGGCATGATCATTAATACCTGGGAGCACACCTCTGCATGGAGTTCTACTATAAAATGTTCTCCTGGAAGACAGTCTGTATGGAACAAGGAATGACCATGATAAAGACCTTCTCATGTGAACTGTGAAGTGTGCCCTTGCTATGCCGATGTCCTGTGATTCACAGCTGAAGGAGAAGGACTTGGCTCACATGATCTCCAGAAAATGTTTTTATTTTGTTTGCAAGAGGAGGCCTCTGCCCTGATTGCAGGGGGGGGAGGCACAGTAGTGGTGAATGGGGACCTGCCTGAGGAGGTGGTCCTTGTGCACAGGTGCACCCTGCCACCCCGGCCCTGGTGGGAGGTTATACTGGTGGCCTGCACCCTGGCGGGACACTGACTGCTCAGGACCCTGGGGATTTACAGGATGGCAGTACAGGTTTCCACACCAGAGTGTCCGGGAGAGGCTGGCTGGCTCCAAACTGGCCTCATGCTGGTCCCCGCAAACGGGATGCTTCAAGGCTCTCCAGGACAGCGGCAGTCCTTGGTGGAGGGGCACATGCTCCCCAAATGGGGTGCGCCAATGCTAAGCTGCCGCTGCCAGGGCTGCCAGGGAGGAAAGCTGGGGTCTGGTCTTCTTGCCAATCTGTTAGCTTACCTCTATCAGGAATTTTTAAAGAATTAAATAAATGAAAAATTTTCAAGCTGCTCTGAAATAAGCCTTCTAAATATGATGCAAACTTTGAAAGATTTCGACCTTGAGTTGTCCTGAAGTGAATATTTTTCTTAATATTAAGTTTCAACTATTGACCTAAAAAATCAGTCATTTAGACAACACTGCTCTGCGTGGGGAGGATAAAGCTTATCACAGAACGAAACTGAATTTTTCAGGCACTGCTTGCAATACGGAAAAGACCATGCTAACCATCCTGTTTTCCATTATAAATTCAAGGCCAATTTCTTTCACCCATCCTCCTCTAGCGTAAATGCAGAGCACATACAAATAAAAACAACAGCAATAATAAATACTATAAATAAGCAAATGAAAAACAAAGAGCTCAGCAAACTAACAACTAAACTAAACTGAAACAATACTTCAGAGTTCGTGCTCTTCTTCTGGGGGAATGATAAGAGAGCGAACAACTTATGTTAGCCACCTCCTCTTGCTCTCTCACGTGTACGGCATAGTTAAAATCCTGTGCAACAGAATATAATAAATGTAGATAATAAGGGACTGAGGCAATACTGGAGCATGAGATTTAGTACGATTGTAAAAGATCCAGGCACAGACACCTAGACCGAGACCTATGTCTCCTCACCACGGCTCAGCCGGCCGCAGTCTGTTCAGGTCTAAACCCGGACAGCTGGGGACTGTCTGCAGGCCTCCAAGGTGGCATGTGGGGGCACGGCCAGGATTCGGATATGCCAGCGTGCACCGTCCTCGCAGGCTGATGGCGGTGGTGAGATGGAGCTGGCCGAGGAGGTCACAGCATGGCAGCACCTGATTTCCACAAGTTCTTTCTGTATATTACATATATTTTGATTAAAAATCTACACCTATGCATAAGGTTTGTATTAGGGGAAATCCGTCATTCAAATGCCCACCACTGATATCCATGCTGATTGAAAAACTTACATGCAGCACATTGCTCGGTAGGGTGTTTTATCAGAACTGCGTGCCCAGAAGGCCTCTCGGACATTGTTTTGTGAAAAACAGATTTCCCTTTATGCAAAAATGCTATCAAGAGGTTCCCTAAAACCTGAGAGTTATATCTGTATTTGTAATTTACCTGTTTTCTTTGTCCCAAACCCCCAAGGTCAGGATTTTATACCAAAGGACTGGTGCCTATTCCTGTAGGAGTATAAGTGGCAGTTTCCAAAAATACATCTGTGTGCTAAATATATCCTGCAAGCTGAAGGAAACTTGTCAAGATGCATTTAAAATGAATGTCTGGTATTGAACAATAAAGCAAGCGGCCTACAGTATCTGACCCATGACTCTGTGCTAAATTCTTCATCAAGATATATTAAAAAAGAATGCACAGCTTGCTGCCAGTTTTTAGTAAGTTTGAGAGAGAATATAACTACGTATTCTTCTGAGCTGGAAATTCTAGCTTCTCAGAAACTTGCCTCTGTCCTGTTCTGCATAAAGAGCCATTGAAAAAAAATTTTTATTTCAGTCATTTTAAAGTGTAATTACAAAAATGAAAATGCTAACATTTCAAACCACTTCAGGACATTTTGCCTATTAGAAACATATTGACTTTTTAAACAAATGGCTTGCTTTCACTGTAATTAATTTTAAAAGATTCATTTTTGTACTGACAGATTACAAGCTTCTATTCTACAGCTGTCTCAGGAATCTTGAGCTTGACCTTAATAAATAACACAAGGTTTTATTAATTTGAAGAGTAACATATGCTTTTTGTCTTCCCCACTGAAGTGGATCCATTTATTTTTTGTTCAGTCAACAGTATTTGCAGATACAGCATATGCCTTTTACATGGTGTGATTACCTTTATGTGGGCAAGTAGGCCATAACCAACAATTAAATATTTTCATGTTTTTAATTTAAGCAAGATAAAAATTGTTGTAAATTCCGTGTCCACTTATAGAGGACAGGGAATATATAGAGAGGACTTATTGAGTGGGAGACAAACAGATTGCAACCAGTATTTCTTAGGTCACCTTTTACTCATTAAGCTGTTGTTGTTATGTGAACCAAGTTGCTCTTATTAATAGGAGATAACTATTCACTGAGCACATAAGCACACTCACACAGCTCCCTCGCACGCTCACTCCCAGTTAGTGCCTGGAGCAGGGGATGGGGCCGACCCCAGCCGTGTACGTGGGAGCTGAGGATCGTACAGACGCACCACTGTGTCCGGGTCGCTCTTCAGAAAGTCCCTCGGAGAGCCCTTGTTCTCATCCAGTGCGTAGGTAGTCCTGTAGCTGCTGTCTGCACACAGATAGTGGGTGATGCCAACGCATGCTAGTGGCCCTGAGCTGTTTCGGCAGACTCTGGGTGTCCTGAGTTTATCACTCCTTGGGCAACTTCCATAGACTATCTTCCCAGGGTGTACTTTTCCTCTCTTCAGCCTTTCGTTTTCCGATACCTGTTTCTCCATGAACATTCATAGGTACCTATAGTGCCCGTTCACACAAACTCACACAGAGGGGACCTTTATGAAGTCTAGCACCTTTTCTCTATGCTACTTTGAGGCAAAACAAGCAGATAGTTTAAATTATGACCTGACTTTGTGATAGAGACCCAGGAGTCAAAGCCAAAGGGTATGATGCCTTTTCATTTACCTGCCATGCCATCTTTGCTAGTTGTTATACTTCCTCCTTGTCATAATATCTGCTTTTAAGTTGCCCTGTAATCCATATCTCGATTACATGACAAACTTGTTGGTTGGACTAAGCAGTATGCCATGTTGGACTATATCACAATGTACAAATGTCAGCAACCAGTGTACACGTACAAGATCTTTATTTCCATCATGAGGGTGTCTCATACAATGATAAAGCAACCCCTTCTCAAGAGGTTCCTCAGAGACTCCCTCTCAAGGAAAACAGACAGCAACGCAGTATATTCCTAACAAAATGCATGTGATCTGCTTTAGAAATTGGGTTAAGCTGGAGGTTTCCCCATGGGATGTAGTTGCTGACATAAACAATGATTTAATTCATTTGTCAGACTGGTATAAACTGTTTTGAAGACCCATGAGTCAGGCTTTCTAGGCTTCCATTCCCAAGTGATTCACTATACTTTCTAGGGCATTGTAGGACATTTTCATAGAGCTTTTGAAGAACTTCTAAAGTTCAAAATCCATAGTAATAACAATATATAAAACACTCTGTCCATTCACCACTACAGTGACAAAGCTACAGGACATGGGGAGGAGAAGCACAGTAACATGCATCAGCATAAATACATTAAGATGCATTCAGCTGGCGGCTCAGTTTACTTTTCAGGGAAATGGTTTTGACACTAAAGGAAGTTGTTATTGATTGGTGAAAAGCAACTACATTTGGAACCTGTTACATCTGCTTTCATTTCTGATCCCTAATCCCACACAATAAAATCACTAGGAATGTTATGCTCTGTTGAGGCAGTGGCTTGGACTCTAGCATGCTGCATTGTGTCAATGCTGGGAAAAAGCTGTTTTAGGTATGTGGAGAAACTGCTATACTTTTGCTTAAATTAACTTTATATTTTTTCAGTTTCAAGACAGGATCAGACCTCCAGACTTGATAGTTCTGCCAGTGAGAAATTTGCTCAGAAAATAGTGCTGGGAGAGACCCTGGATTTATTGTAAACAAAATAATAATCAGCCACAAATACAGAATAATTCATTTGCTGAACAAATCCCATATGTCTTTACAGACAGTGAAATTGTTGGTAAAATGAAATGCACATAAAAATATACAAATGGCTGAGTTGAAAAGAAAGAGTGCTTTAATAAAACAGAGGTTCACTGCATTGAGAAAGTATTTGTATTATTAAACATTAGTAATGACAGGTTCTGTTGCTCTATTTAAGTATTCTTCGCTCAGCTAGAGGATTACAAACTTGCGCTTTGGCTAATTAACCTGCAACATAAACCCAGTATTTTGTAGGGTTTAATTACCCCATGCTCAGTGGCTTTGGATACCTCTCGGGGTTGGTAGCCCCTCAGGGTTCATCCCTTTGGGATGGTGGGGTAGGAACAAGCAGTTACTTCTGCTGGCAGGTTTTTCCACTTACTTGCTTCTCTTGGATGCACTGAACTGTTGCCAGGTATTAAGGGCAGCTGTCAGTGCCCTGGCTAATGTAGTTACTAATGAGAGTTACTACAGCCTTTTCTCACTGATGTACCTTGGGGGAAGTGAGCTGTGCCAGGGCACTGCAATATAACACCCTGGGATGCCACCCTGCCTTTGGCTCTTTCTGTGACCCCTCCCTGCCCCTCTTAGGGCTTGTGACCCACCGTCACTGGGCAAAGGCTTTCAAAGGTAGGTATTGGTCAAAGGTATATCATGGGTTGCTGAACACTCATGGTACCTGTGAAATTCGTGGGGAGATGAAAGTACCCACCAGCTTTCTCAAGACTGCCAGAGAGGGAAAAGGACATTAGATATATTCTTCTGTCAAATAAGGTATTTCTAAGACTGCAATATCTGTGTGACCTTTTCACATTTCTCATCCCAGCTTTTCCACCTGCTTTATCTTGCAGTGATACCATAACTGTGTTTATGGCATTGTAGACCACCTTTACTGAGGACCATTATGGGCTAGAGGGAAAAGTTTCTAAATAAACACAGTGCAAGAAGGATTTGGCAAAGCACAAACTTGAATACTAATTTATCTCTGTGTTAAAGAGGTCCTTATTGTGAAAGCCCTCCTTACCTCTCAGAGCTACTGAAGGGCAAGAACTACCCCAGTTATATGATGGATATAACAGCAACAGAGTGAGCATGCAGCCGGCCTGCAAGTCTGCAGTGGAAAAAATTGACCTTCCATCTGGCTTCACGGGTCAAACAAAAAAACCTCATTTCTCTTTCCTGAAAATCCTACACTGGTTAAATCCCACACTGTACAGAGGTATCTTGACCACTAGTAGTAATGGTGATAATAATCAATGTTATAATATTGTGCTAGGGAGTAATTGGAGTCAGACCCAGGACCTGAGTCAGAAAAGGACCGTGGTATCATTTCTTAGCTGTTAGATCCATTTGCCTTTAGGTTATGCACCAATGTTTTTAATATTAACAAATCCTATTAAAATAAATAAAGCCATAAACCTTTGAAAGCCTGGATATAAATCTTAAATGTGCCTGTGACAACACCAGACCCTAAACAGTTGTACAAAATAAAGCAATTTCTAATGTATGAGAACTGCCACCAGCACACACTGTGTGATTCCAGCTTCAGATTAATATCTTCTCATGCTCATTATGCCCATCAGTCTTGGAGGGAGTTCAGTCATGATGAAAAATATATTGATGCTGTTGTTCCTACCAACTAGGAACAGCAAAGACAAAAATTCAAGGTAAGTGAGCAAGAGCGGGGGAGCCATATCCAAACCATTTTTGCCTGCTGTAACAGCCAGGCAAGTCGGGATAAGTGCTGCCCTCTGAGCAATGACACTGCTGATAGCTGAACCCCCGCTCCCAGGGTGGGCTCATCCACTTACAGAGCCCCATACTTCTTGTGTCCCTGCAGTTCCCAGGGGAAAGTCTTGCTGCTCCTGCCTGGCTGTGTGATTGTGACCGACCTCACCACCTGCAATTCATGGGTGCACTTCCCAAAGGGTGTGATATAGCCACGTTAGTCTCCTGGGCACTGTGCCCTGAAGAGTCGATAGCGGTGATGATGGGGATTTCGTGGCTATCTCTGACACTCTTAGGAGATTAAAAATTAGCGAGTGGCTGTGGGGTTTGCAGGGCAAAGAGGCATGTTGGCAGTGCATCCAACAAGTGCTGCCAATTGGAGGAATAGCTGGCTGCCTGAGGATGGTAAAGGCAGAAGCTAGTCATCGAAATGTCAATGCTTGCATCCAAGACAGTTTCATACTTCCTTTAAACTAGCACTTTCTAGGCTTGGAGGAAGTTATCAGCAGGTGGCATTTCAGATTAAAGTGACAAATTATTTTTGCAACAGACCTTTTATAACGAGTAAATGCAGCCAACGGTCTTGGTGGGAGTTAGGAAATATTGACAGGAATAGTTCCAAAAAACAGTATAAAAAGATGCAAATAACTCTGCAGTTGCATTTTGTCCTTTAGCAACAACTAGGTACATCTGATTCATGATCTAGCTTTAAATCTAGTGATAACTTGGAGGCTGTATAGATTTCCTTGCTCTTGGTGACTGATACCATAGGAGATGCTGTTGTACATTAGATCGTTCATTAGTCTGTATGATGGTGGACGGTGTGACGCTGCATCTCACTTACTGAACTAGAGCAAGGAGCACCTTAATCATGGTTTATATGAGTTCTGGGGGGACTTGAAGAGTTGCTGTGGGTGCTTTTTTTTCATTTCCTCACTTCTGCTGTGCTGAAGTGTTCAGATTTCTATCTCGTCACCTGCATTGTTTAATATATTTGAGTTGCTGTGATACGAGAGGGTTGTGGAGGGAAACTGCAGGATGTCGTGGGTACTCAAGTCTCCTCTCCTTTTTCATCACTTCAGTTTCCTTGTTCTCCCAGTGTTCCCTAGACAAGATTGTAATGATGGTGCTGAGAAAAAGGAATCCAGGGTAAGTGAAAAGGCTGGTGATTGTATGTAATGGTGCAGACAGAAGCACTCCCCTTCTGTCTTATCTTGCAGTCTTAAGCACTACCAGTATTCAACGCCATGGATTTAGTTGCATCTCATCTGTTTTAGATGGACACGCATCTAGAGCTGGGAAACAATGGAAAAATGAATGACTTAAGTATATGCATAAAGGATCTCCAGTGTAACAGAAGTCTAGAAAACTTATTCATGCTTGAAATGAAATTTGGAAGTTCAGTCCACCCTTATCTTTCCCAAGATAAGCATACCACTGTACAACTGAACTTTTGGTGGAATCAAATTTTTAATCATCTTGACAAGATAACAGTTTTCCCAATGTTAGGATTATGCATAGTATGCCTTCCTTTCATGGCAAAGACTCCTCTCAGCCTCTGCTGTGTCTCATTTACAAGGGCAGGAATTGCTGCTACATGAGTCAGCCTCTTCCTCACTGTAAAGAAGAGTGTCTCTCTCCTTCTCTCAGACTTCGATTTTCATGATCCCAGTAAAATAAAAATCTCTTCAGGGACAGAATGAAACATAACTGCTTCTTACTCTAATTAAAAATGCTCACCCAGCACTGCAGGATTCCTCAGAGCAGATCTCCCAGGTGCAAAGCAAGTCCTGCAGCCGAGGAGTGTGATAGGGGCATCCCATAGGCCATCCTCAGTCATATGCTTTTTCCAGCTGATGGTTTTTTTCCAAAAAGTAAGAGGAGACACTCCTTTTATCTAGGATGTACACCCAAGGGAAGGGAAAGCTCGTTCATTACTTGGGGCTGGTGCTAACCTGTGCTGCCATTGTGGCTGGTTCATGCCCATGAGGATGGATGGACACGGCTGTCCTGCATGGGACGTGGTGGGTTCACACACGGCAGGGTCCCATGCACTTCACCCACCCGCTTGTTGTTCTCGCAGCTTCTGCAGAGAAAGCAGGAAGGGCGATGGGGAAGAGGATCCTGGGGAACTTTTAAGAACGGAAAAGAAAACTTACTGAGAGCTGGTTCCAAAGAATTTTGGAGCTCTACCTTTTAAGGTCAAGAAAAAAACAGAAAACTAACATTGTCTCTTAAATCTTTAAGATGTCAGGAAATAAATGATGTGGTTGTTGGAAATGTAAAGCATCTGATATCTTCTGCCGACTTCAGCTGAAGCAGTGGGTGCTCAGCACTTCTGGAAATAAAACCGCTTGTTTGCCAAGCCTCTGAAGGAAAAGCTGAGAAGGCTGACTTGAAGTTCCTGTTCTTGCAAATATGAATATGAAACAGGATATAAAAATATGGACTGAATATGAATTGAAGCTGAATATGAAACTTAAATCAGTAGTGTTCCCTCAGAAGGATCATTATTTGGAAGAAAAGGAAAAGCACCCATAAAAACAAATTTGTAAACAATGTTGGAAAGGAAGAGGAATGAAACTTGCCTAGCATTGTTATTTTCTGTCTTAGAGCTAGTCTCTCTCTCCCTTCACTCTGTGATATTTGTAGTAGTTTTGTATTGAACTAATTGCTTCCAGCCCTGGGGGCTGTCTTGAAAATGTAGGCAGTGCTAATGGCTTAACTGTTAATTAACATGATAGCAGAACAGTTGCGGGAGGGAGTAAAATGTCAGATGCTGGAGAGAAGGGAGTACGGAGAAATGCCACTTTCTCACGCATTAAGGGAGAGGCAGCAGCACAAACGTCGGAGAAGGGGGGCTCCTCCGTAGAGCTGTGACAAATCCTTGACCGAGGGCAGCCCGCGGCCCCGGCCAGGCGCGAGGAGGACGTGGAGGATGGAGGGGCCCAAGGGAGAGCCGTGCACCTCTTGAGGTGTGCCAGCCTGTCAACGGCACAGGCACAGGCCTCTCTGCTGCGGCTTGCCCCCTTCCTCTTGCTTCGGGGCGGCTTTTGCTCCAGCGCTCCTGTGCTTACCCGTGATGGGATGGCCATGTTCAATCCCGCATGGCTATTTCAAGACAAAGAATATTCCTCTCAAAATAAGGTGGAGGGTGAATATAACTGAGGATGAATTATGCAGCAAAAAAATCTCAGAGTAAATGCAATACATAAAAATGGTGGCGTAAACAAGAGCAAAAAGATAAATCTTTGAGAATGATGTGACTTTAATTTAAATTCCCAAACATAGATTTAGAAGTCTTTTTTCAAGACATGGTTGCAGAAATGGCCTAAACTTAGGTGGCAACTTTCAGGCCAGAGGCTTCTGTAGCTGATAATTTTCAGAGAGGTCATGCCTGGGTTTTGGCAGATGTGGTACAGAAAGCATTAGCTCGCTCTGTATAACTCCTGTTCTTCACAACAGGAGTGAGATTTTGAAAGATACTGCACAGCCCTTAGTTTCCATGATGTATTTCTATCAGGCACTGTAGTTGAGAAATGAAAAATCCGTAAGCAATGAGAAAATATAAAAATGATGTGTTATAACACAGAAGGGGTCACAAAATAGTGTTTCTTGGAGACTGGCATTTTCCAGATGACTTTTTTTCCCCCATAATATTCCACTGGGAAATGGAATCTTTTGGTCAATATATCTGAAATATTCTTGATTCACTTTGCTTCCACTACAAGGTCTCAGCAATGGGGAGAAGCTGAAATGGGACACAAGAGAAGTAAACCTGTGTCAGGGCAGGGCCAAAAGGGAATAAAAGGAATGTGGCACCCCCAAAATACGAATGCTATTAGATACCACTAAATCACTGGGAGAGCCAGAGATTAATGCCAGATTAAGTTGTTGTCCTGGACAACATAAAAAATAAATTCAGGATGTTTGATGCATTGATTCATCAGTTCTAATTTGGAATGAAAGAAATGTGAAAATTTGAGGATTTCCTATGATACTTTTAAAAAAATGTCTTCCTAAAATATCCCAGGATAATTTTTTGTCATTTCTTCAAAAGACTAATATTGTCTTTTTATTAATGCAAGCATCCTGATAGAAAAATCTTTATGTAGAATTTAATTTTCATAAGAGATTTAATAGCACTAATCTTCTACTACAGAACACCATTCAGAATCATTCTATTATCAAATTTGCCTGGCAAAGCATTTCATCATGCAGAAGTGAAAGAAGCCTAATGTAGTGGTCTGTTGAAAAAAAAAACAGAAAAATATGATTTTGAGACTGAACAAGATGGTGTGGTTATAGTGTAAAAAAGCCACCAAAAAACTACAGAAGAAGGATGACAGATAATGCAACTGAAATGATCTGTGATGAACTTGTACAGAGTTTGCTGTTTAATATGTTGCAAAAAGCTTTACAAAGGGAGGCTTATATCAGTCCTCTAGCTAAGGGCTATGGAGTGGAAAACAGTGAGTCTCTCACGCTTACCCTTCAAGCCAAGAGTGGAGCCCAGACTCTTCAGGCCTAGTTCAATGTACTTTTTATGAAACTATATTTTTTTTCTTTTGTGACAAAACATAAACTCCAAGGTGGCTTTTCTCTCAGGACTGTCACAAGACATGGGGCATATGGACTTTTTCCTTAAATCAAGCTATGTGCTGTGTTAATTTTACTGCAAACCTGTTTGGCAATGCATTGTAAAGCTTTGACACTCATAAGTCACTCAGAAGCTGTGGGCTGTGCATTTCTTGTGCTGGAGTATTATGCACAGTGATTTACTGTGTGCTGCTCAATACAAGCTCTGGGCTTTAGATGCCAAAATCCCAGCCTGTCCAGCCAGTATCCAGCTTAGATGAAGAGAAGAGGAAGTCACTGGATTTGTGATTTGGATGCAACAATGTTGTAAAAGGAGCAGGAGGGACCCCTGTGATGTTAGCTGACTTAACAAAGGACACAGAATTTCACTCAGTATCAGCAGTGCAGAGGATTTTTCTTCTCACTGTGTAACGGATCAGTGTCAGGCCAATAACTTGTGACTGAACCAAAGAGCATCTTTCAGAGCAAGGCTGCTGGGTGCTGCATTCAAGGACGCCATGGGAGGACAAACTCTGTGGATGACAGTAGTCCCATGGTATTTTGTTTCCAGGGCTTAATGAAAGTTTGATTTTTGAAAGCTTAATTCTCAGTCCTGCTTAGAATTGTGCTTTCTTCTTGCAAATCTCCACACCAAGGTGAGACAATGAAATATCCCTATGTTCTCTGATGCCATGCTCTGTAATAATATGACATAAGGTACCTGGCCCAGAATTACATCATGTAAAGCAAGGTTATCTCACTTCTAAAAAAATTATATGTATCTGCCTTTTTTTTCTTTTGGTCATCTATTCAGATTTAGTCTCCAGACTGAAAGTGTTTCACTGAAATGTGCCAACATTTTTTGCAGTATGTAGGTCAATAGATCACCTCTTGCCTCTGCCCCAGTCCCTTTAGGACCTCACAAATGAGGACTGTGACAGCCAGTGTGCCCAAGTGTAGGTGCAATCTCAAACATTTGCTTTCTAAAAAGAGAATTGAAGATGTTCCACTTTGGATAACCTTTGACATATGTTCAGAATTACTTTTTCTGAAGCTAGACATGACAGTCCTACTGGGGCATTGCTTACATTTAAACCTCTCACTTACAAATGTGTTTGGTTTTATTTCAGTGAGCAAATTGTTTAGCAAAAGTTGTTCAGTAACAACTAACTTTACCATCCAGCTATGCTTTGTTTTCATTTTATTTCACAATGCTGTGGGATTTCACATGATGTGTATTTTCATGGGATTAATAGCAATATGATGTACTATATCCCTAATGTATCTCAGCTCATTAAGTACCCTAATTCATTTTATAAGAATATCTTTTGCCTTCAATTCAGAAGATATACCCATTTGAATATCATCATTTGTAGGCTGTTCTCGACCCCAGAGCACAGAAGAATTCTGCTATTTAAAATCCTACTCAAAAGTAATGGTGCTTATGCATATATGCTAATATCATTCTGGTGGATCAGCTTATGATGTGCCCACTGTATTAAGCAAGCTAAATTTTCAGTGTTAGCATCAGGCTGTCACTAATTGTTTTTATATGTGTTTGCTACAATTACATTGTCCTCATTTCCAGTATCTATTCTGAAACACGATATTAGTTCATTTATTTCCTGTGTCACAAACCAATCTCATACTGAACATTGCTTTGCAAGTTTATTGAGATAATGTTTCTCATGAGAGCTTTGTCCTGTTGTTATCTTTGTGCTTTTCTTTTTTTTTTTAATGGTAGGAGTGGCACCCTTTACTAAAGTGAATTGCTTTGACTGCAAGTAGAATTCATCCCTTGGGCTCATCCCACATGCATCCCATGTGTCCCCATTTGGGTGATACGGTCATCGTTGTCTTGTTTACTGCTTCTGGACTTAGCTGTTCATGCTTGGTTCTGTCTTTAAGCCTGGGCATATGTTTTAGGTAGATGCACTTCAGCATTTCTGCTGTGTGCTACACTTACATATGGAAATCCCAGTGTATCATTCTTCCTGCAATGATTCACTGTTTTGCAAAGTCATGTCCCTTTCCAGCAGTACTTTGCTATGTCTAGCTTATTCTTAATATCCCAAGTACTTTGAGTTCTAGTTAGTCCATATGGCAACACAGCTCAAATTATGGGTGTCCTTTAGCATCAGGCTCAGTCACATCTGGTGGCTTGTTCTGTTCAGCTCTGCAGGTGTAGGTGTACTTTGAAATCAGTGGGAGTTCAGGGACCTACTTTTTTTTTTTTTAATAATATTAAGTGCTTCTCAAGATGCTAAAGTAACTTTTAAAATCTGTCCTCTAAAGGCACTGTTTCTTCTCATTGAAAAGCCTTTGTGAATACAGTTACTGCACACAGGAGGATTTTTATCCACATAGTTTTTCTTGTGTAGTTTTTAGGAAGACTTGAAAGAACAGCAGTCATTTTCTCGACTTCTCTGTGACTGTCTGCTTTGGACACTGAGGAGTTCAGAGGACATTGTTGCTCCTTTTACTTCTGAAGACTGACCTGACTCTGGAGGAGCACACAGGAGATGTGAAACACTGCAAACCAGTTGGATGATGAACTTGGTTCCTTCCCTCCAGCATGCTCTGTGTTGCTCTGCTTGATTTTTAGCACTTGCCCTCAGAGAAATCTCAGCCCTGAAGGGACCATCATTATATGTGCTCTGTCCTTCATGCACAGACAAGAGGTTTCACCAGGTTGTTCCTGCACCAGATCTGTGGCCTCCACTGCACTAGATAATATCTTCTAGACAGATACTCACTTCTGATTTATCTGAGATCTCTGCTGACAGGGAATTGCTGTACTCCTAGGTGTATGTTTCCAGTGCCTAATTATTTGTACGTAAAGATTTGTGTGTTGTGTCTTGCCTGAGGCCATGTCAGTGTTTCAACAGAGGAAATTTGTGATGCTGAGGCCAGGAACAAGGTACCAGCTGAGACAAGACTGATTACTCCAGGGATATTGGCTAGTCCTTGGCCCTTTCACTCAGCTCGTTGTATCTGCTGAGCTCAGAAAAATTTCTCTTGTGTCACAACACCCTCCGTTTGAAGGTTTCTCTCTGGAGCAGGCGCTTGTGCTGTCCCCTCATAGGACCGCCTGCATGGCACTGGAGATTCAGCCGGAGCTGCTGTTCCCCCTGCTTTTTCCCTTGGTCACCCTTTGCCAGCCGGGCACAGCTGCTGAGCATGGGGTGAGTGCACATTTCGTGTCGGTGCAAAATTTTTTTAACAGAACTTCTTTAGGCTCTCATTAATACACTGGTTTTGTAGCTGTTCTTGGAAACATATTTGTAATTTCCCAGTAGCCTTTTAAAAGTGCTGAACCCAGGACTAAGCTAAGAGACATATCAGTGCTATGATGTGACGTAATGGTGACATACTCCTTTCCATTGGATAGACCTCTCTTGTGCTGCCTGGAGCTGTATTTGCTCTCATGCCTCCATCATAGCAAGTTCATACGCACCTGGTTGTTTAGAAGGAAGTCTAAGTACTTCCCAGTGAGCTTTCCAAACTGTAGCTGCTTCTTCCCTCTCCCTGCAAAAGCGACTTATGTTATCCATGTCTTTTATCTGAATTAAAGTGTTACAAGTCTGTATTAGAGTGTTACAAGTCTACCAAGTGAATTCAGGTTATCAAAAGGTCTAGTGAACTCTGTAGAACCATCCTTTCTCAGCTAGATTGGGGCCAACTGCAAACTTTCACAGAAATACATCTTGTATTTTGGGCTTTTTTTTTTCTTTTTACAGATTGTTGATAAAGATGTTGAATAGCAGTAGCCTAGGAAGATATTTCCTGTGGGAATCCATGAGAAATACGTGGCTCCAGCTGCTGTGACAGCAGCCAGCCTCATCATGGCTCACTGCTACTAGTGCTTATGTCCTGAATTGCTGAGAGAAGCTGGTGTCCTTTGAGGGTCTGACTGGTCTGGTTATACTTTGATCAGCAAGTGAGAATTAATGACAGTCTGGGTGCTTTATCTACCCTTGCATGTCTCTCTCTACCCAGGGAAAGTCGCCATGCCCATCTCAGAAGGATGCTACTGCCAAAGTAGAAGTCAGCAGCCAAAGGATACACATGTTCTGAAGTTGCAAAGTAGGTGAGAGAAAAACGAGCTGAGTGCTACCCTCCTCATTCAAATCTCAGAGCAAAATGAGCAAGTGGCGGAGTAAAACGACTCCAAACTACCCCATGGCTGGAAATGGTCCAAGGTAGTCCTTTGCTTGCAAAAGGCACAACTGTAAAATTTCAGAATTGGATTACCCGGTAATATGGTTTATCCAAGAGTGCACTGGGACAGTGCATTGCTATGCACTCAGGAGAAGTTTCCTGTAACTATTTGCTTTTTCTTGAAGCATTCTGATCTGAGTACTCACCAGACCCATCCTCTACCTACATTAGTAAGAGGCAACAAAAGCACAGCATGACACATATTGCTGAAGGACCTAGCTGGGGAGAAGGGATGGTGGCTTTTTCAGTGCCACACAGATGAGTCAGCCTCCCATGTCAGAGTGCATTTCTTAATTTAGATGCACTGTGCTACTGTTCCTCCAGACATCTATCCCTGCTCCCGGCATCTCTAAGTCTGCACCGGAGAGGCATTTGCTTTATTGTTGGTTCTCCAGCACCCTTCTGTGACTTACTGAAGGTGACTGACAGCACTGCTGTGACACCAACAGGTAGGGAGGAGCTCTGTCATAAAAGGAAACATTTCCACAGCATGAGCAGACAAATAATATGAATTGCTTTTGAAGTATTATTACTGCTGCTAAGCTCCAGAGCCTGGCCCACACAGGATGCTTGTATCATAGAGGTGTTGTCCAAATGATTTTGGAATCAAAGCCTCTGAATGTGTCCCACCTTAATCAATACACATTAGGGCCTAAAACTATACTCACATTACTACTAAATTCTGTGCATTTTAGTAATAGGTCTTAGTATTGAAGGTCACTCTTGCTAGCCACCGAAGCAGTAGATAATGATTTTCTTTTCAAATTGTGATCTGAATAATTTCCCACAAAGGATATAATGGGACTCCTAAAATAAAATACCCTCAATCACTGCTTGAAACGGAACCATCACAATGTTCAAATGTCTCCCTTGTTTCCATCTCTGGCTGCTGTTTGCTTGCTGCATTTTCAGAAAGGTTAATAGTGAACTTACAGGCTCTAGCAGAGCAAGCCATGGAGAGAAAAAAAAAATCTTCTTTTATTATTATTATTAGTTATTTTTATTATCACAGCTTCTGGCAGCCTAGGCACAGAATGGGTCCCTGCTGGGGAAGGCTTTGTGCAGACAGAAGGGAAAGGCAATCCCTGCCCCAAGCAGCTTAAATGTTGAGCCAAAAGCATAGGAGGAGAGCAAAGACTAGGTCTCAGTGACATCAAGTTCTACCTTCCTTCTGCAACAGTGAAAACATGAAAATAAAGGATTGCTGTCTGACAGAGGTTTTCACCCATACAATAAACTGAGCAAGGAGAAAATCAGTGCTGCATAAAGACAGTAATTCTGCTTTGGATGCTCTTGGTTGCTGCCTCGCTGGGAAGTTCTTCATGTCACTCACTGTCCCTGTGACTGGCAGCATTTCTTCTCTGTGAGCAATTTCTTGAAACAGAGGAGGGAAAGCCTTGAGCCAAGACAGCCTGTGGAGCTGGGTTACAGGATCTGGCGCCATCGCTGGTGCCTGGGTAACCCCTGCCCTGGGCTCAGGGTTCACTCCCTGAGGGATCACTCCCAGTGTGGAAACACACCCCTGGCCGTGTCTTTTGAGTGTGAAGCCTCTGCAAAACATTTCTTCAACTGTGTGAGTGCTCTGCACCCACAACTGTCTTCTGCAGGGAAACTGCTCCCAAAGGGATGTTTAAATACTCAGTAAAAATAACTTTCTTGTTGTCTCTGAAACCCTGTGTGTCAGAATTGCTCTGAATATTTTATTAATAAAACAATGTCCACCTGTGGGGTAATGGTCAGGTCGAAAGCCAGCTCTTAGCCTTTTTGAACCAATGAAGATGCTTATGTAAGGGTGACTAATGTCCCGGGCAGCTAAAGCTCTCAGATACTATTTTCTCCTCAGTAGTAGTACATGCAAGCTATGATCTGTTTTTTGAGCTGAAACTGCTTATTTCATTCCCCAGCAATTCTGTGGCCAGTTGGGAAAAGGCAGTAATGCAAATTTCTGTTTGTGGTAAAGAAGGAGGAATGCTTCATTTAGTAAAGTCTGTGTATTGCTTAAACATTATCACCTTGCTCCTTCTTAGAACTAGTTCTCATCAATTTATCATGTGTCTTACATTTTGCTACTTTGAGTAAATCTTTTAAAGGTGACCTGGAAAGGTAAAAGACCAGTTGCAAGAAACTTTGCAAGTTTGTGGCAGAGTGACTGAATGCTTTTGCTGCCCAGTGCTCAGAAAACTGTGCCCCAAAATCCCGATTCCTCCCTTCTGATGAGAGTCCCTGTCCTTGCCCATGGCCAGCACTCTCCCTCTCCATGGGGACAGCCAGCCGTGTATCGGACACTCAAGTAGCACCTGGGTGACACTGGGGAGTTGGAGGAAAACCGTGAAAATGGCTTTGGCTACCTCCACCTTCTCAGCCCAGCTGATGGCCAGGCAGGGGGCCATCTCTGCCACTGGCATGCAGCCCCTTGCCTGCGGGGCTCAAGCTGAGCTCAAGGGCCAGTTAAGGATTATGGTTAATAATGGAATGATTAATAACAGCACCCTCCCACTAAACAAGGGGTTGTGGGTTCAGCAAATGTTGCTAGGTGCTCCTCCTGCTCTGGACTCAGACCTGGGGACAGCCTGCAAAAGCCTTGCTGATCCAGGGCAAGGAGAAGCCCCCCTGGCCCTGCCTCTGCCCTGCTCCAGGGCAGCTCCTGGTGTGGAGCTGGAGGGGAGGAAAAGGTGCCAAAGCACCCACTGTCTGAAAGTGGAGCTTGGAGAAAGCACATCCAACCTTCCCGGCTCCCTGCGAGTGCTGGAAGGGCTCCTGGAGGGCCACCACCTCTCTGTCTGGTCCCAGGCTCCTGCAGCGTTGGTGAGGCTGTACCCAGAACATCCCTGGGTGCGGAGTGCCCAGAAGACCACAGAGGAAGGATGGCCTCTGCCCTTCCTTGGCGGTGGGCGGACATCTGGCTGCAGAGCCTTATTCCAATCCTGGCCTTGGGGCAGCCAGCAGGCCAGCCTGGCATCACTGGGATGTGGCACTTTTCCATTGCTGATCACCTCAAAGTATTTCACACTGCACAAAATACCAGCTTTGAAGACTTAAGAGCAAGCTGGCTGCTAAGCCCAACCGTGCAGGAGTTGTTCCTTTACAATGTACGTTTTATTTATAGATTAACATTAGCATTTGCAAGAGGAATGGCTTGGGCTCTGAGCTATCGCTTCCTATTAACCTGAAATTATTGAGTGTCTGAAATTCGTGAGGAAACCCAGTGAGCAGAAAGTATCAGAAGAATGTTCCTCTCCCTTCCCTGAAGCACAAAGAATAAGCAGCCTCCTCCCCTTGGAGGGCTGTGCAATAACAGTGAAATGTCAAACACGAGAGCCAGGCGAGTGTCTTTTTAATGAATCAGAAACATCAGCCATGCTCTATCTATCTCACATGTGTATAGCTCATAATATGTATTGTATGTTATGTGTATTGGATGCATATTTGCAAACAATGACTGGTTTTAGACCATGCAGAGGGGCAGATTCTGCAGTGGTGCGTTACAGCACCGGATAAAGACGTTCCCTGTCCAGAGCCAACATGGCAGTCGCAGGCTTTATTTTGGAGATGTTTTGAGGTGACCGGGGGAGGCAAGCTGCCTGTCCAGCTGATCGGGGTTGGGGCCTCAGGATGGGGAAGGGCTGTGACCACTGTCTCATCCCACTGCTGTGGGGCTGGCCCCACTCCCATGCCCGCTGGGGGATTTCTACCCTGGCTTGCGGGTAGCCTGGGGCTTGGGGCAGGGCTCGTCTTGGCAAACTTTAGCCATCTATGGTTTAGGCATCTGCTTGTCTAGCGAGGCTCCCTCCTTCACCCCTGGTGGGATGGGCGCTGCCGGGGAGGCAGCCAACCGCCCTGGACAGGGAGTAGGTAGCACACAGAGGGGCTGAGCTGCGCTCCTGCCTTTCTCGGCTGGCAATACAGGAGCTTAATTGGCTAGCTTATAAGAGATGTCTAATTTTGAGGTGTCAGAGTTACTTGAAGCGAAACCCCGGCTGCGAGGCAGCCAGCGCATCTCCAGGGCAGCCCCTGTAATTATGTGGAGGCCTTTTGCTGGTTCTGCGCCCGGGCAGCGAGGCAACACAAGTTACAGAAAACTCACTCTTGTCGTTTAACCTCCACATCTGAAGCGCAATATTTTTGGTGCCTCATTTTCAAGCATTCTTCCTCTTCATTCAGTCAGATCAGGAATAATCACTTGCATTTATGTAGCAACTTTCAGACAGAAGAAGTCTAAAATGCTTTACAGATCCAAGATGTCTATTTACATTGCCTTTTATTTAAGCCTCCTTATGCTTTAGTTAGGGACAAACTAGTATCAATCAGTTCTTTCTGTGCTTATGAACCTTCATGATCTCTGACTGACAACTTTAATAATCTTCTTTATAAAGCCTAGGCAACATCCAGACTAGCACCTAAATGGTCCCCAGGAGCTGTAATTAAAATTAAGCCGCCCATCAGTTGCTTTGATTACAACAGGGCAGGCCAGCTTAACCTTCAATTTATGTTGACTTGAAAGATGGCTCATACAGAGAACCTGTATGCCAGACATATATTTGAATTAATTATGCTGATTCTCTTATTTTATTTTACTATCTGATTAGGTTTACAAATGAAATCACAATCTCATCCTTTGCAAGATCTCTGGCAAAAATGCCAAATGCTGGGACAACATCTCTTCTGTGAGACTCCCTGCCTGCTTTCACAGAATCACAGAATCACAGAATCGCTGAGGTTGGAAGGGACCTCTGGAGATCATCTAGTCCAACCCCCCTGCTCAAGCAGGGTCACCTAGAGCACATTGCATGGGATCACATCCACGCGG
>NW_020450987.1:28565-45697 GCF_003343035.1 Apteryx rowi
GACTCGCTCTTCATCCACCCCTAGGCACAGCTCAACACATTCCAGTTGCTCTCTCACATAAAGAGCAACTCCACCACCTCGCTTTCCTGGCCTGTCTTTCCTAAAAAGCACGTAGCCATCCATGACAGCACTCCAGTCATGCGAGCTATCCCACCATGTCTCTGTAATGGCAATGAGATCATGGCCCTGCGACCGCACACATATCTCTAGTTCTTCCTGTTTGTTCCCCAAGCTGCGTGCATTGGTGTACAGGCATACAATGCCACCCTGGCTTGAACAAAAGAGCCAAATTCAGGCAACTGACAGAGCTGGTGGCCTATGTGCTGAGTTATTGCTGGTTGCAGACACAAAGCTCATAATTTCACTGCAGAACTGATGGGCTGCAAATATGTACTGAGCATTAGCAACCCTTGCAAACCACAGCCAAGCCTGGTCTACAGCTAAGTCTTTCCTCCTGGTTCTCAAAAATGGACCAGGCTTTTTGCTATTCCTTGTCCTCCAGCTGCATAGAATAGCCTCTTAATAGGGTCAACAACAGCTGAAAAACTCACCAGAAAATACAGTTTCCTATGTAATATTTTCTAACTGTTGGATGCCAAAATATACCTTCATATTGGGCGTTTTGCATAAATTAAGCTTAGTGTCTCTCATGTCATGTAGTGCGAAAAGCTAGAACTGAAAGGTGGTGGATGCATATCAGCCAAGACTACAAATTTGTTAGTCATTCTAGAAAGTGTCAGAACAGAGATATGAAACTTTCTCCCCCACAACAAATTTACCAAACCTACTGGTACCAGATGAGTGGCATGGAGCATATTTGCTTACCAGCCTTGTTGCATAACTTACCAACAATTGTATTCTGGGTGGTTTCCTCCCTAAAAGTCTGTAAAATTGCCTGAACTACATTTTCCATCACACATCACTATCTTCCTTTATACTGGCAAAGTGCATTACAAGAAGTCATCAGATTTCTTCAAACATCTGCTTTTCCTGTGACAAAATAATATGCTTTTATAATATGCCATGTGCTTTTGCTGCATCCATGACAGATCCAGCCTGTCTCTTACATTGGTATCTTATGACACCCTGCAGACAAAAACCTGCTGTGACCCTTTATTGGTATGGGTGGCATAAAATATGGCTGTGCTCTCTTGCCTCTTGCTCATGAACAAATGTGTAGGCCAAGATCAGAAAACACAGTTTAGCTAGAATCCAGTGACCACTGGTGTCTAGGATTAGTTTTACCTTGCTGTCAGTGCTGTGAACCCCTGGAGTATGGCTATCTATCTCCAGCTGACTTGCTTGCGTGCCTGGCTCGCTTCCCGTAGCTCTGCAGCAACAAAACCTCCTGACCTGGCTAAATAGAGAAGGAGAAATCCTAAGCCCTGTTTGTATCTACAAAGCGGAAAGGAGCAGGGCCGGATCCCTTCTGAGGGTAAGCACACTCTGGGAGCAGACTGCAGCCAGAGAGCACCGGCTCCCCGACACACAAGACTTTTGGAGGGGATAGAAAATAATGACAAGGCCCTGTTTATTCCTTGCATGCAATTTTTAAAGCTTCTCCTTAAAGATTAAAGGCACTGCTCTTGCCAGTTCCTAATGTGACCATTTCAGCTGCTGCCATGTTGAACTAAAGCTGTCCTTCTGGACGATGTCTTCCCATATGCTGCCAGGTTTTCAATCCCGTTTGCAGTTTGAGAGCCCAGAACTCAAACTGCTCCTTAAAATGCTAGCTTAAAACATTTGCCACAAAGATGGTCAAGACACTGAATGCCACAGTATTTAAAGAGTTTAAGCCTAAAATTACTTTCCCTTGTCAAATTCTGGCACTGAACTCTTGCAGTAAGAGTAATAGAGCTAGAATGGAAATAAGTCTCAAATCAAAAACGAAGAACAGGAATTTGCCACATATTTGGCTTGAGCTTATTCTGCACTGGGATCTTTAGTGTTTTTCCGCTCTGTCTTCTGGGTGTTTCAGGAAGGCCTTGTATATGTTATCAGATCTTTACTTCTTCTTTCCACCAGTTATTAAACTGCCAATCTTCATATTACTGGTGAAATCCTATTAAAATGTTTCAGATTATCATTACAAATTGAATCTTCTCTCACATGTCTCATGTACTAAGAATCCTATTTTATTAATGCTGCAATATTTCAAGTCTAGAATTAAAGCCAGAAGGATAGGTGGTAATTAGTCCTTGAAATAATTTTATCTACAGTGCTTTTGTGCCATCTAATATTCAGTTAGTTAATGACTGAGCTCTTCCTGGCAATGTTTCTGTCTCTGTATTGTTGCAAGGGTGTTTGAAACAGGAGCTGGTTCAGCCTGGAGCTTAGGGGCAGAATTGTCCATGAGAGCTGAGAATTGCTTTTGGAAGGTCTTTATAAAGGCCAGGTAAAGACAAGAAGCAGGCTTGCACCTTGCGTTTGCAGAGCCTGGGATACACACTCACCCTTGCCCTCCCAGCCCAGTAGCAGGAAACCCTCCAGTGCTACAACCAAGATGAAGTCCCTCTCCGGCAATCCCAGCCATGCCCTAGCTCCTTGCACACCTCCTCTCAGAAACACTATGCCGAGACCCACCGAGCCTCAGGGACGAGGTGGCAGTGGTGACAGGGGTGATAGGAATGATGAGGTGAATGTGGTGGCAGCCATGAGCACAAGGAGAGAGCAGCTTCAGGTGAGAAGGACAGCAGCAGGAGATGGCAGCAGAGGAAAGACAGAAGAAGGAAAGGCCTGGGAGAGAGTTATGCAAGTCAGGGAGGTTGTTGCTGGGACTCAGACATCCCCTATGCTCCGTGAAAGCAAGGGACAAGCCTGGGGATCGTCTTTAGCTTAGCTGTGTACGGCCTCCCAAAGACACTCCCCAACTACCAAATATAAGTCTGCACCCTCTGGGACTGCCTTACCTGCATATATCACCTCTTGGCAAAGTCCTGGTCCATTGCGGCTTGGGCCATCTCCCATTTCTAGGGGAACTTATCAAAAAGTTCCTTCAGCACTGGCTTGACCTCTTGAAATCCCAGCCGCTGAATCACACCTACTCGGTGAGCAATAAATTTTGAAGAAGGGCTTAAGCAAGTAGGACTGTGCAGGGAGGAAGAGAAAGAAGAACCACAGCATCACACCAACTTGGGAAGCATGAACTATCCCCAAAAGAGAATCATTCTCCCTACTAGAGTACCCAGCAGAGCAGTTCCCTTCCACCAGCTGCTGGTGTTGCCTGAGGTAGGCAGCCACTAACCCCTCTCTCTGCTCAAATCCCAGTCTCATGCTGGCTCAGATGAAGGTGGGAAACTGGCTTAATCGCAGACTTGCTGGTTGGACTTTTGGAGGTGTCTAGTCCATCCTCAAGCAAGAAGTCTGACTCAGTCCAGTCTGCTATCTCTTTGTCTAGCTGGATCTTGACAGTCTCCGTGGATGCTACTTCCACAGCCTTTCTGGGCAACCTACTCTGTTGCTGCACCACTCTCCTGAGAAAGAAATTTTTATTACTCCTAAAGGGATGTTCAGTATCTAGCAGCCTCTAGCAGCTTTGACTAGTTATCGCTGGAGAGCAAGGCCTCACCAGGGTTGATGTGCTGGGCAGTGGGCTTGGAGTGCCCTATGCCCACCAGCAGCTACTAGTGCCACTGCCAGCATATATAGGGGAGTTAACTTCACGGATGGACTTTGCTCAGATGCTTTGAATAGTGAACCCCACTAGGGATGGATTGCTAAATCCGTCTGCACTGCTGGTGTAAGGTACAGTTCTTGAAGATGGTCAAGAACTACTGCCTTTGTTTTTTGTTGTTGTCAGTAGAAGTTAAAGCTGCAGCTGTTACCATTAATTACCAGAACATATCTCTTATGCAGGTAGGTTAAGTTTTAATTTACCTCCTGCTGTGTCAGTAAAATGTCAAGAAGAGAAAATGCATTACAAAGCACCGCATTGAGCCTAGATAAATGTGGGAGGTCAGTTAGTATTTCAGGCCCTTTTGAAATTTTTTAGCTCTCCTTTTTATAATTCGAATTAATATGGCTGTTTTCATAGCTGACTTTAGCTGTTTACTATGTTGCTGCTTCCTTCCTAGAGCTCTTAAAGCATTAGTGTGCTGGTATTAACTACTAGAGAACAGATTGTTAAGATTATTTTGTCCTGTTCTTAGCACATATTGCAAGCCAGGCTGGTCAGACGCGCCCTGGCTTTGGAGCAGTTTTGCCTTGGGATGCCTTCATATCAGTGCACTATGTAGATAATGTCAAACAGACTTACCATTGTAGACTTACTTTTGCTATGAAATTAATTATGCTGGACCTAAGTGTGTCTTGAACAAATCTTCTACCCATGCCCGACGTGGATTTATTTTTGGTCTACAGTGCGAGAAAGTTGGCCTGGCATCAGTCTTGGTGCAGCCCCACATTTCCTTTGGCATGCCCTTTGCAGCCCCACTCCACATGGGCCTCTACCCTTTCTCTCTCTCCTAACCCGAACCCTAACCATAACCCTAATTTGAACCCTAAACCTACGCCTAGGAGAGGCCCGAGCCTGAGCCCACGAACCCCATTCCTGGCGCTGGCGAAAAAGTTGCCCTGGCATCAGTCGTGGTGCAGCCCCATGTTTCCTTTGGCATGCCCTTTGCAGCCCCATTCCACGTGGGCCTCCACGCTTTCTCTCTCTCCTAACCCGAACCCTAACCCAAACCCGAACCCAAACCCGGACTCGAACCCGAACCCTGGGCAGAACCTGAGCCTGAGCCCATGAACCCCCATTCGTGGCCCTGTCAAGAAAGTTGCCTCTCTGCCTCTCTGTCCATATCTGTATATATAGTAAAAGAGGCTAGTCTGGCAAAGTTTAGCTTGGCAGTTTCAACGATTTTCAAAACTAAAATCTTATTATCTGTAAGCAGTCAGAAGATTCACTGCACTGCAATAATTGTATCTGAAGTTTAAAAAAGATACTTGATTATAGTCATATCATCGCCTGCATACTTCTCCCCTAACTCCCAATAAATTGAGGACAGTTCTCCAAGGGCAAGGCTCGGTGACTCAGAACTGCTGTCTTCCCTTCCTGCCTCCAAAGAGTCTCCCATGTGAAACCTTCAACCCCTTGGCTTTCAGGCCCTGCTCAGTGGTGAAAACTGCTACCACTTAGATCAAAACTACTCTTGTCATGTACATGTGCAAAAATGTTCTTCCACCTCTTTGTGAGGTCTGTCTGTGTCTTGCAAAGATGTGTGTTTTGCTCTTTTCCACTGACTGAACAGAAGTGGCTGGATGAGGACCCTTCTACTGTTATCTTGGGGATGCAGCTGTGGGCCCAAGGAAAGGGTGACTGAGAAGCATTCACTGCCAGGACAGACAGCGAGCAGTTCGATTTGCTGTACACCTTTGAGGTCTGCCTGCTAAAGGAGGAAATATGGAGAATAGATTGGAGGAGTTAGGAGTCTTGATAAAAAATGTAAGCAAGGGCTTCCTGGAATGATTCACACCAGCTGAAATGCTAAAAAGCAAAGGTGTAACCTGTTCAGGAAGAACTGATAGGGAAAAAAAAAAGGAAGACTGATGCCTTATATATTAAGGATATATGTTCCAGAAGGAAGGGGGAGATGCTGTTGAGAGTTGTAGATAATGATAAAAGGTGAAAAAGACAAACTCAGACACAAAAATGAAGCACAAAGATTGAGCATTAGGTCAAGTGACTAAGGGTGAAGATTAAAGAATATCATGAGCTTGCAGGAGAAAAGGAAATGAGGGCAACGTAAGTGACAATGACCAAAAATGGTAGAGTTAATGGCTCTTAGAAGGAGAAAGTGGGAGAACAAAATAAAACCAAATGAAAACAACGGGTTTCAAGAAAGCAGATTTCAGTAACTGAAGACGCATAATAGATAATGGTTTGTGGGAAACTAGTTTAAAAGAAGAAATAGTTCAGGAGAATTGACAGGTCTCTGCAGAAAATGATGTTAAGGTACAACTGGAAACTCTATCAGCATGTAGGCAGGCTGGAAATTGCAGCAAGAAACCAGATTGGATAAATTCCAACAAACGCCTACAAGAAAGGAGTACAGAGAAAATGTACATGAGGTCAATGGCATAAGGATGAAAAGCAAAGGACAGCATGTGCTGGAGGGGGGAAAATCAGATTCAAGTGAAAAAGAAATAAAGAATAGCAAAAACACAGTCCATTGAGGTATCAGTGGAAAGAGAAATATCAGAGGACTCATTGGTCCGCTCTCTGCAGAGGAAAAGCTAATGGCAATTCATACTGAGGAGGTTGAATTGCCAAATGTCTTTTTTGACTCAGTTTTCACTAAAGACATTGGTAGTGATCAAACAAAAGGGAAACAGTACAAACTCAAACTACAAAACAGGAAATGGAAAGATGTTAGAAAGTACATCAATACTTTAAATATTTAAAAATTGTTGGAGCCTGATGAAATTTGAAAGTTGGATATTCTCTGAAGACACTTTGAGAACTTGCTGAGCAATTTTAGAGTAGGAGAAGGGAGGAACTAAGAAACTCCATAAAATAAAATTGTGTCTGCCTCTAAGAAAAGACAAAAGGAGGCTCTGGTAAATACACATCATTCAGCTGATTCCCTGAAAAAGTACTGGAACAAATAAACATCCTATTTGTAAGCACTTCAAAGATAACAGATGCACAAGTAATAGCCACTGTAGATTTGTCATGAACTAATAATCTTGAGCCAGTCTAGTCTAATCTGCTTCTGTGACAGGGTAAATAGCAGCATATGACACACAGCTAGATTATAATAAGGTTTTTGATTCCATCTCACATGAGATTTTTGCTAGTAAACTAGGTGGATATTATCCAGCAAAAAGTTCAGGGTGAGTGCAAGTCTGGTGTGAAGACCAGCAACTATCAGTGAGTTACTGTCAAAAGTAGCATATGGATCTGCAGCAGTACCAGGAGAGTCTGTGTGGGGCCAGGGATTCATCAGTATTTTCATTTGTGACTTCAACAATGGAATAGAGAGTTTCTGCATTCAATTTTCAAAATTGCACCACGATGGAAGAGCTACAAAAACATTGAAGGAAGGTAGCCGAATCCAGTGTTATCTCAGCAGATTGTGAAAATAGCCTGAAATTTAGGATTCAGTCCTTCAGAAGGAAAGTTCTATATCCAGGTAGATTGAGTCAGCTGCACAAATAGATCAGGAATGGCAGATTAGTTGAAAGTCCTGCAGAAAAGGCTACAGGGTTTAAGAGGAAGTGGAACAAGACCAGTAATATTGTGCTGCTTTGAAAAAGGCACTCATATGGGGTGCAACCTGCAGGAAGGAGATGTAGGTTAGACTCTGCAAGAAGCCTTCCTGTGCCAAGAAAGCAATGACCTAGACCTAGGCTGCCCAGGAAGTTGTGCAGTCGCCAGCGGGGGAGGGCTGTGGGAACAGGTTGGACAAACATCCGTCCATGGTGCACACCCCAGCCTGCCCCAGAGCGTGGGAACGGGCAAGGGATCTGCAAAGGCACCTCCCAGCTACTGAGCCTGTCGTAACTTCTGGCTCACCCGAATTCAGCTGCAGGCACCTCTTTTGCACCAAGGTGCTGATATCATCACGACATTAATAAGAGCTGGTGGCAGCTGTTAGATAACTTTGGTAGTTAATGTGGGAGCTTTCTCCAAGGGGCCCCCTTGGTGCTTCCTTGCTTGCACGTCCTCCACTGGCTTGCCCTAGGCTCCCACAGGGAGCGCCCTCCTGCCCTTCTGCATCTTGGCCGCAACCAGAGGCAACGGCACAAACTACAACACAGGAAATTCCACTTGACCACGAGAAAACGCTTCTTCCCTATGATGGTGGTCAAACACTGGAACAGGTTGCCCAGAGAGGTTGTGGAGGCTTCATCTGTGGAGGTATTCAAAAGCCAGGACACGGTCCTGGGAAACCTGCTCCAGCTCACCCTGCTTAAGCCGGAGGTTGGGCCAGGCGATCTCCAGAGGTCCCTGCCAACCCCAGCTTTTCTGTGATCCTGTGACAGGCCTAGGCGAGTTTTCCCACTGCTGACTCAAGCAGGAGCAGGAAGAGGCCGAGGCTGCGGGGCCGCCCTGAGCCCATGTGCGAGCCCACTCTGCGCTACGGGAGTGCCCGGCGGGAGCATGAGCACCTTCCCACTGGATAGCAGGATCACCATTAGAGACGAGCCCCACAGTTTTGTTCCTAGAAACTCTAAACAAATGAGGCAAGCAAAATGCGAGCAATTTGACATGGAAGTAGATGACACTGAACCAAAAGAATTTGTAGGAAATAAAGGAATTAATTCAGATCATTGCCAAGAACTTTAATGTTGGAGGCAAAAAGTGGT
Organism: Apteryx rowi; assembly: GCF_003343035.1. Classification (NCBI taxonomy): domain Eukaryota; kingdom Metazoa; phylum Chordata; class Aves; order Apterygiformes; family Apterygidae; genus Apteryx; species Apteryx rowi. The sequence goes on from NW_020450987.1 coordinate 36,873, forward strand.
TTACAAGCAGCCTGCTCTAACAAGTCTTAATATCTTGGCCTTTTCTTTCTAGTCAACTTTTAAAAGATACATGGGTAATTTTAACCCTAGCAAGAGAGTACTGAAAGCATCCTTTATTTGTTTTTAATTATTATAAACACTGTCACTGTTTTCTAAATATCATTACTCAGATAAAGCTAGCAAAACCTGATCTACAAAAAATCAGACTAGGTAGTCTTAAAAAAATTAATTCATGCTGACTGTCAAGGAACTTCAGTATAATAAAGGAGGAAGAAAGTGTTTCTTGTAAACCTTTCTTTGTCTAGCATTAAAACATTGTTCCTTTCCCTTCTTCTGCAAAGAACATTTTAATGGGGCCCTGTAGTTGAAAAATGCATAAAAAGCAATTATCTCTGTAATTACTACCTTGCTTTTCATGACCTCAGAAAGCACATTTCTGCATTCACTGCTAGGGGATTATTCCTGAGATAGATGCCCATATAAATGGGGTCAAATATGTGAGACATTTAAGATCTGTGGATAACAGGAAAGAAAAGCATCCAGTGACGACATGTATTTTCACTCGCAGAGGAATTGCATAAAGGCCAAGAATGTAGTATTTCTCATCCCTGCTGCTCTAAGCACTGTTACGCAGTCAGTACATCTCTGGCACCAAACAACCAATATTGAGGCTATCTGATTGCAGAAGGATTCTGAACTGCCTCCAAACACTGCATTATTTACAACTGCAAATGAGCATACGCAAGGAACTGAAATTCACGCTTCCACTTATGTTCTTATCTGGCACTTAGTCAAAAAATTCTGGGAACTTCCTGCATGTCATGAGTCAGAGGATGAACCTCATCCCAGATTTGCTGTACAAGCCAGCAGATTTTCTGGTTGAAGACTATTGAAAAAAAAAAAAAAAAAAAGTTGCATTCCACTTTTTGGGTATAACTAGATTAATATTTGTGGTAATTGGCTGCTGAATTAGGATGACCCATTCTCTCAAATGCCCTGCTTAACCCATGCTGTTCTGGAAGGGTTCCCCAATGCCCCTGACAGAAATCAGACAGTCAGGTTATGAGGAAGGTGAGGATTCATGCCACGCTCTAGGATATTGTTTCAACAGTGTCTGAAACCACCAGCAGGACTTCTTAGGAAACTGTTTATTTTCTGCCCTTGCACCAGAAAGTGAGGAAATTTCATGTTTATTTTATTTTATGTCCTGTGGCAGCTTATCTCTCTCTGAGATTCCCAGCTGTCAGACTCTGGGCTCTGGGATACAGCTGCTCAGAGGCTCAGATCTGCAGACTACCATGCTTTATCTCTATGAAACATGCTAGATCTATAGAGTACCATGATCGATCCCTACCATATATGTTATTTTTAATCACTTTAACTATTAACTAATTCAACAAGAGTGCCTAAAGTGTCTGCCTGTTCTGCTTCTTCCATGATACTCAAATGGAGAGTTTGACTGAGGATGTAAAGCAATTTTTTTTCCCCCACAATGGTGGGAAAACCATTTTCTACAATGAGTGACATGACTTTTCCAAAATGATTGTCAGGCCCCCTGCTATCATATGTGCCTTGGGAAATCTCTTCCCATGTCTTTTGCATAAGCCAAATCCTGTTTCTAGAGCTTTTTGTCTGCAAGGCAAATGTGAAGTATTCTGAAAAACAGAAATATTGTTGTCCCCTGGATCCACAGACAGCCTGAAGCTACGGCCTGGAGGGGTGTCCGTCACATTCACCTAGATAGGATGCTAAGTGTTAAATATGACCACGTTTTGAAGGGCTGAGCAGAGCAGACTGGAGAGGCTGCCCTGACACTTCCTTGGCAGTACATGTATTAAACTGTCCCTAACCTTTTGGGGACAGACAAGACCGAACACCCCAGGGAGAATTATAGCCCATCCACGTACAAGGAATCAGGGAAATGTGGAGAAACAGGTGCTTTAGATGCTTAAGCTGTGGGGACATGAGTGAAAACAGCACGTACAGCAAAGGTTATCTATAGGTATGAGAGTTCCCTGTGAGCAGCTCTATCCTAGCTTGTGTGCCAGCTTGATGTGACACGGGTATGGAAATCCCTTGCCACATAGCCAGGAAAAACTGCAAAGGAAGTGATCTACTGCCATAGATAACCTTGGTGTAAGCATCTCTTAGCAAGAATTAAACCTGGCCTTTTCAAATAAAAACTCCTGCTGGCTCCTCCTCAGAAGAAATTAGCTCCCAGCTGGTCTGAGCTCCCTCCAAGTGCATCTCCTGGTCCAAAGGAGAAAGGAACTAGGTGACCCAAAGTTACAGTTCCTGGGTCACAACAGCATTGGAGCTGCCTGCATATGATGTCAAGTGAGTCTGCTGCTTCAAAGTGCAAGTGAAATGAAATACAGATTTGAGATCAAAGTAAAAAATTCCCTTACTTGCTTTATCCATTTAATCTATTTCTTCTATGCTTTGTACCTCAATACTTTCTATCAGCAAGAAGAAAAGAAGCTACCCGGCATACTGGAAGCTGAAACTGAGAGAGCTTTATCAGTTTTATTGGGTTGGTCTCACTCCTCAAAAGTTCAAAAGGAACTTTTATTTTATTTTTGGTTACACGTTCAATGTCTCTTGCATCTGGAAGTGTTTTCCTTTTCTCTGCTTGGCAGTGTAATAGTCACAATTTTTTTTGCAGGCCCCATTTGTACACTGAAATTGGTTTTACAAGCAGGCACCTTGCTAGTCATTTTTCTTCTGCTTTTCTGGAAAAGGATCAGACGTATTTATTGTCCTTTGTATTTGTAGCCATGGCAAAATATCTTACGTTATCTTCTCTGATGCTTGTGTGGTAACACTGCTAGTTTCTACTAGAAATATGTCAAATTGCCTCTCAGTACTTTTAAGTCTATTAACATTTTCACACACCCTTTTCTTACAGCCATACCTGAATTGAACTATACAATCTGTTCAGCAGATTTTAGGCTTTGGGTTTTATAATGACATAAGTCCTGTGTTTACATGATCAGGCCTGGAGATCAGTATTTTTGCTTGGTGAATATAGAAGAGAAAGGAGGAGTAACATTCTTCTGCCCCAGAAATTTGAATTCCCCTGAGCAGCTCTAAATACCTGGGGCCCATCTGCTCCAGAGAAAGACACAAATACAGTATTTTCCACAGAGATGTACCAGTCAAAAGGCAGAGCTTTGGGGGGCTGAAAAATAACACTGAAGCATAGAAAAATAGGAAAGTACAGGTGCAAGGAAACTGAGTAAAAGAATGGATAAGTTAAAGTATCACATGAGCAAAACAAAGCATAAGAAAAGGAAGAAAAAGTTCTAGATGCATTAGCAAGCAGTCGTGAGCTAAAAGGAAATATACTGGAGGAATATTGCAAAATTCTGCCTCCTGTATTAAGCAATTATCTCCTATTAAAGTCTTGAACACTGCATATTTTCTTGCTTACATTTGTGACCTCACTCAATTTCAATTGATTAAACACAACTAAATCAATTTAGCAGAGCTTTAAAGACGGCCTGAAAGAGAAGGAAACCATACCACTTCTGCTTCATTATCAAGTAAGCATCTTTTTTAATGTCATACACAAGGGGCTATAGCTTCCTGTTGTTTTTGTTATTTTTAGTTCTTCATTGTCCTTTAGAGATTTCTAATTGATTTTCAGAAGGTGCGTGTGTATTCCTAGGAGAGTGCGTGTATAATCACATCGGGTAAGTCATGTATTACTGCAAAACTGGAGAGAGAAGGAGTTCAAAAATATGAAAAGAGGTTGCCATTTGAATAACTAGGAGAGGCAGAAGTTTTTAATCAAACTATTTAAAATGGTTTGACTTTATTTGGAGTGCCTACCACCTCCAGCTTCGTGTAGTCCTTTGGGAGGGTACCACTGCCTCCGGGTCAATGCAGCTCCCAATGCGCCCGGCGGGCAAGGTTCAAGCATCCTATATCCTGCGTTACTGGGATGGTGGGTTTTACGAATCGCTATATGTAAACTGTATGTGGGGATGAAAGGGAACGGCACAGGCTGCCTGAAGAGCGATGAGAGCTGCGGCGGTGTCGGAGGGCAACAGCAGGCTGCACGTGTGAACACCCACGTCTCAGCCGGACTGCCTTTACGGTCAGCACAGAGAAACAGGCACAGCTGGGGCGGAAAGTCATTTCGTCCTAATGAAGGTGCCTAAAATAGCCCAGCTAAATCGCACCCTGTTCCAGGAGTCCATTTCTCACCCTTACCTGGAAAGGGAGCTCAGAGTGATGGGCTCAGCTATAGGTATCTGCACTGCAGACATCAATATTAAGGCAGATGAATCCTCTGATTCCTTTACAGCTGCCTTTAGTTCCAACACCTTCTGCCTCTAGATATATTTTTTCCCATCTTCAAAAGCATTGTATGGCTTACAAGGTAAGCTACCCCAGGAACAGAACAAACAAAACTGATCAAAATAGACTCATGCCCTCCTGATATAGCAAACAGGCTCACATGAAATTAGAGTAGATGAGATGAAAGCCTGTCAATATTTAAAAGCCTTGTAAATGGATAATTCAGGGGTATTTGTACTAATTCACAGACTGCCTCCTGCCACGAAGTCCTGAAGTGGTCTGTTGCTCCTGTTATTAGCAGTCATTGATTTCTATCATGCTGCAGACATGCAAATTGCTTTACAATCAAAGAAATTGATCTTTAGAGGGGTGCAGAGTCCAGAAAACTCGTTGACTCCCCTGATAATTGAGGACACTCATGTCAGAGCAGGATCAGGCTTCTAGTTACAGTGTTCAGTGCTTTCCTCGCAGCTCCCTTTCTCTGGAGGTTTGAGCCTAATGAACACTCAGGCTGGTATTAATGATCTTTTTCAAAATGCTCAAGCTCTGAACATCCTAGCAAACAGTTTCTCTTTAAAGAGGCAGTGATCCAACGCAGCAGAAAATCCTATTCGTACAAATTCTTCTCCATACTTTTGTTTACTTTTGCTGTTAGTTGGCTTTTGAATTTTTCCAGAAGGACATTAGCTAAGGGCATTTAGGCCTGTGATTCTCCAGCATTTCTGTGCACTTTTCTACCTTGATACTGGGCTGCTGGTGATAATAGTTTGAAATGACGGGACTGAAAGCAGAGAGAACAAAATATACAGTATATGATCCAAGGTTTTTAGAAAACGGCTTAGCAGTTATCACTTAGAAGAAGTGTTCTGTGCTCCCTGATCCATTACAATTGGAAGGAAACTTTAAAGGGTTTTGGGATCACAGAAGGGAGAATCAAAATAGATTCAATCGGTAATTTAAAGACAGGCTCAAGAGATGAAGAAAAAGCCATGGCTGACCATGAGCATGAAAACTGTGTTCACAGTTGACTGGTGGCACGAAAGTCAGACTGGAATAGATGATTTAATGCAATGTTTGGAGCCTACTAGGACCCAGGACCAAAATTTGCCATCAGCAGAAAAAAGTCCAAGATCAATGGAGTCCTCACACAGAAAGGAGCCCTGTGCTTGGTGCTGTCCGCAGCTGGTGGGGCTCAAAGCCGTGCTGCCTTCTCCTGTGGCATCGTCTGCCTAAGCTGCACTGCTAGGAGAAGGAGAGTCCTTGTGTCCAGCCTGGTGTTGTGGGACTCCAGCCCAGAGACAGGGTGCTCCTAGGTGCACTGGTGGGTCCAGGATAAGGGCTTGCTGCTGAGCGCTTTCAGTAACATGCATTAGAAATCTGGTGAGAAATCTGCACCTCCCCTCTGCGGTGGGCACTCCGGGCTGCTGGCGAGCACCTACTGCAGCACATTGCTCCCTCTCCCATCCACAACATGTCCCCAACCCTGGCACAGCCCAGAACACGTCATTGTGGGTTTTAGGCATCTATGCTCCTCCTAAAGCCCGCTCTAATACTTAGTCCTTTTGTAGATTGCAGACAAAGTCTTGATAGCACTTTGGGGACAGTAAGCTGCAAAGATTTATTATCTATCCTACAAGACCTATTTTCTTTTATCAGTTTTAATTTACACAGGAGTTGCATTATGCTATTTCACTGTATCGCCCTGTTCTTAGAGAAGAAGACTCACAGAAGAGCCTGATTTATCTTCCTTTGAGCATTCAGAGTTTTGTGTCTAGCACTGCAGCCACTTCTTTGTCTTAGCTTAAGCCAAACAGTTCCAGCTGTCTTCGGCTCTTCACATGGCACTCCCAAGACATTGCTAATGAGAACAAATTATATTTTGGCATTAAAGTTTTTGAAATCCAGGGGGAGGGCTAAGTGCAATAATCTAGAAGACATGTGCTATCGATTTGTGCAATGACATTAAAATGAGGCTCTAGTGACTGGAAGCTGAACCTGAATAAATTTAGGCTAGCACAAAAATAAGGACTTTCAGCAGTGTAATTCATCAGTAAAATGACTGGGTTGAGACTATGGAATATTCAATGTCAGCTGAAGATCAGATATCCTTCTGGAGTAGTGAAACACTTTATTTTCTTTTCTGGTCTTTAAATCTATGGGGGATTCTCTGTTACTGGACTCCCCTCCTCCCCCCCCCCCCGATTTACATACTTTGGAAATGATTTCTTCTAGTTCAAAGCAATTAGCACAGGGAAGTCCATAGGGAAGTCCTATGGTTTGGGCCATGTAAAGGGGAAGGCTGGACAACAGGTATCTTCCTCTGAGTCTTAAAAGCCTGATTTTGAGTCTGTGCTCTCTTCTGTATCCATCCTAATGCTCTGTTTGCATTTTAAACTACAAGTGTGAGTGCAGCAGATATGCTACAAGTAACATTCAGCTACACAGTGGCCTGGGTAAGTTTTCTTGGATTTTGGCAATAGCAAAGGTGTTAGAGAGTGTGTGATGTCCACAAACACATGTGGAGCAGGTAGCTGCTGTTAGAGGTCCGCTGCATGGGCAGATGCCAATGGCCAAGCGTGACTGCCTGCCCGTGAGCTGCCAAACCAGCAGTGCTGGCCCAAAGCCTCTGGCATGGCAGGGAGAAAAGATTGTTCAGCGAGCTCCAGTCTGGGACTGGTTCGCATCCCACCTGCTCAGAGCATATCCGTTTGCTGGCACCCAGGAGCACTGACCCTGGATTTAATGCTCTTGTGCTAGAGAAGCAGGGAGGTAGCCAGGGAAAATGTGCTGGCTGTGACATTGGCCAGGGAGGGCTGCAGCCTGAGCCTGGGGCTCTGTCCTATCCTCCCTGAGATGAACAGCCAGGGGTTCAAACAAAATTGTACAGAGCAGGTTGGATCTTTAACTGATACTTACTCCTGACAAACCCCTATTGGGAACGGCTGCAGCAAAGCCACAGGGGGACCGCCTGGTGGCCTCCTGAGGCTCTTTCCAGCCCAATTTTTTTACAGTTTTAAGTGCCATGTGATCTGACTGGCTCTCACTACCTCCTACGTATGTCCTTCGGACACATGCTGCTCACACAGGGATGGTTCAAGTTCCTTTGCCAGCATCTCTCTGTCTTCTCCTCCTCCTCCCCAAAACTCCGTTTTTGCAGATTTTTACCCTCTTGACTGTCAACATCCTACTTCAGCCACAAGCTGATGCAGCTCAGGACCTGCAGATGAACTGAGATTTGCCAAGTGGACTCACGGTCACGCTGGTCTACCTCTGCCACGGCACATGCTGCCACCACTGTGCCCATGCTAGCTGCTGATGGGCTCCTTTCTGCAGGAGGCAGAGTTATGGGTGGAGATCCCATACCACACTTTAAGAGGTCCCCTGTACATGCCATAGCAGTGGCACAGCACGTTCCCAGACTGGGAAAGGATCTGCTCCCAAACTCTCATCCGTGCTCTGCAGAAGATCTGTTTGCATGGTAGTGAGTAAAGAAGTGGGGAGGATAATGCACAGAGATTGCTCTATTTGTATCAGTCAAATATAAGAAACCCCAACGGGGTATATCCATGTGACCATAGCTAGCTCCCTCCTCTAATAAGGACTTTGGCAGAGATCTCACCTGCTGGCTGCACATCTGCCACTATCGTGCTGTGTATGAACCCAGCCTGCAGATGGCTTGGAGATAACAATATTGTTGTTTTCTGGAGCAGACTCCAGCCACACAGGTTCAAAGAGAAATGCAGGGGTAATCAATACCTTTTTGCCTGCAGCTAGGAAATTTGAGTGATTTAGGGATTCAGAGCATCTGTGTATCAGTACCTCACACCTCTAATAGTATAGACCTCCAGCAGCTCTCAATTTCTGATATATATCATAGGATATACAGTGAGCAGCGGGTAACTCGAGCACTGTAGTGAGATCAGCTTGCCGACCTCAAAGACCAAATTCAAATCTTATGCCCATGTTCTCTGCTGCTATAACTACACTAAAACTGTGCATTTCATCCAGTGAATGCACAGGTAGAAATTTGGAATAACATTCTCCATTGTCTTTGATAAAATTCATCTACATTACCATGTATGCTTTGGATTTTTAACTGTGATGAAAAATGTGTCAAGTCAGCAGGTCTGGGGTGCAAAGGTGTTCAAAAGAGTAACTCTGTACATCCAGGCAATGGAGATGAAATACAGCAGATATGCTCAGGCCAGTTACTCCTTACTGCTTTGTTCTTTGGGTTTCACTAGTAATCCTGAATTACTAGAGCCAGTTGAATTAACTGCTTTGAGACTGAATTTCAGCTATATCTTATTCCTCTTTTCATATAAATCCTGAATACAGGCAAGCAAATATCCAAGCGATTTCGATAGGGTTGCAGAGGTGATAGTTGCATTAGTTACTCAGAAAGTGACTTTGGAAAAAAGCTGAGGGGAACTGCTCTATCGGTAACATTTCAAATACTTCAAAACAGTGCTTTTGCTTTGTTTGGTTTTTTTTTTTTTTTTTTTTTTTTTTTTTTTTTT